>NC_039245.1:8504985-8735205 GCF_003368295.1 Carassius auratus | reverse complement strand
AAAAAGAAAGTCCACTCTCTCCCTCTATTGATTGGACACTGATTTCATGTACCTGTCTCAGTGCTGTAGAAAGTTATTACAAAAGAAGGTTTATTTTGGACATGCAATTCCATTTTTTACCAGTAGGGGTATAACGAAAGGTTGTGAAAAATGTCCACTCTCCCCCTCTATTGATTGACAGTGGTTTCATGTCTCTGTCTCCCTGCTGTTGAAAGTTATTACAAAAAGAAGGTTAATTTTGGACATGCAATTCCCTTTTTACCAGTAGGGGTAAAAAGAAAGGTTGTGAAAAATGTCCACTGTCCCCCTCTATTGCTTGACACTGGTTTCATGTCTCTGTCTCACTGCTGTATAAAGTTATTACAAATAGAAAGTTACTTTTGGACATGCAGTTCCCTAATCAGCCACTTGGGGTAAAATGAAAGGTTGTGAAAAATGTCCACTCTCTCTACTAATTGACACTGGTTTCATGTATCTGTCTCACTGCTGTAGAAAGTTATTACAAAAAGGTTAATTTTGGACATGTAATTCCCTAATAAGCCACTTGGGGTAAAACGAAAGGTTGTGAAAAATGTCCACTCTCCCCCTCTATTGATTGACACTGGTTTCGTGTCTTTGTCTCCCTGCTGTAGAAAGTTATTACAAAAAGAAGGTTAATTTTGGACATGCAATTCCCTTTTCTACCAGTAGGGGTAAAATTCAGGGTTGTGAAAAATGTCCACTCCCCCCTCTACTGATTGACACTGGTTTCATGTACCTGTCTCACTGCTGTAGAAAGTTATTATAAAAAGAAAGTTTATTTTGGACATGCAATTCCCTTTTTTACCAGTAGGGGTAAAAAGAAAGGTTGTGAAAAATGTCCACTCTCCCCCTCTATGTATTGACACTGGTTTCATGTCTCTGTCTCCCTGCTGTACTAAGTTATTACAAAAAGAAGGATAATTTTGGACATGCAGTTCCCTAATCAGCCACTTGAAGTAAAATGAAAGGTTGTGAAAAATGTCCACTCTCTCCCTCTATTGATTGACACTGGTTTCATGTCTCTGTCTCCCTGCTGTAGAAAGTTATTACAAAAAGAATGTCAATTTTGAACATGCAATTCCCTTTTCTACCAGTAGGGGTAAAAGGAAAGGTTGTGAAAAATGTCCACTGTTCCCCTCTATTGATTGACAGTCGTTTCATGTGTCTGTCTCCCTGCTGTAGAAAGTTATTACAAAAAGAAGGTTCATTTTGGACATGCAATTCCCTTTTTTACCAGTAGGGCTAAAAAGAAAGGTTGTGAAAAATGTCCACTCTCCCCCTCTATTTATTGACACTGGTTTCATGTCTCTGTCTCCTTGCTGTAGAAAGTTATTACAAAAAGAAGGTTAATTTTGGACATGCAATTCCCTTTTCTACCAGTAGGGGTAAAATTCAGGGTTGTGAAAAATGTCCACTCTCTCCCTCTACTGATTGGCACTGGTTTCATGTACCTGTCTCACTGCTGTAGAAAGTTATTATAAAAAGAAAGTTTATTTTGGACATGCAATTCCCTGTTTTACCAATAGGGTAAAATGAAAGGTTGTGAAAAATGTCCACTGTCCCCCTCTATTGATTGACACTGGTTTCATGTCTCTGTCTCACTGCTGTAGAAAGTTATTATAAAAAGGAGGTTAATTTTGGACATGCAATTCCCTTTCCTACCAGTAAGGGTAAAATGAAATGTTGTGAAAAATGTCCACTGTCCCCCTCTATTGATTGACACTGGTTTCATGTCTCTGTCTCCCTGCTGTAGAAAGTTATTACAAAAAGAAGGTTAATTTTGTACATGCAATTCCCTTTTCTACCAGTAGGGGTAAAATTCAGGGTTGTGAAAAATGTCCACTCTCTTCCTCTATCTACTGATTGACATTGGTTTCATGTCTCTGTCTCCCTGCTGTAGTAAGTTATTACAAAAAGAAGGATAATTTTGGACATGCAGTTCCCTAATCAGCCACTTGGAGTAAAATGAAAGGTTGTGAAAAATGTCCACTCTCTCCCTCTATTGATTGACACTGGTTTCGTGTCTATGTCTTCCTGCTGTAGAAAGTTATTACAAAAGAAGTTTTATTTTGGACATGCAATTCCCTAATAAGCCACTTGGGGTAAAACGAAAGGTTGTGAAAAATGTCCACTCTCCCCCTCTATTGACTGACACTGGTTTCATGTCTCTGTCTCCCTGCTGTAGAAAGTTATTACAAAAATAAGGTTAATTTTGGACATGCAATTACCTCATAAGCAATTACCTAATTTTACCAGAAAGGTTGTGAAAAATGTCCACTCTCCCCCTCTATTGATTGACACTGGTTTCGTGTCTATGTCTCCCTGCTGTAGAAAGTTATTACAAAAGAAGTTTTATTTTGGACATGCAATTCCCTAATAAGCCACTTGGGGTAAAACGAAAGGTTGTGAAAAATGTCCACTCTCCCCCTCTATTGACTGACACTGGTTTCATGTCTCTGTCTCCCTGCTGTAGAAAGTTATTACAAAAATAAGGTTAATTTTGGACATGCAATTACCTAATAAGCAATTACCTAATAAGCCACTTGGGGTAAAATGAAAGTTTGAGAAAAATGTCCACTGTTCCCCTCTATTGATTGACACTGGTTTCATGTCTCTGTCTCCCTGCTGTAGAAAGTTATTACAAAAATAAAGTTAATTTTGGACATGCAATTCCCTTTTTTACCAGTAGGGGTAAAAAGAAAGGTTGTGAAAAATGTCCACTCTCTCCCTCTACTGATTGACACTGATTTCATGTACCTGTCTCAGTGCTGTAGAAAGTTATTACAAAAAGAAGGTTTATTTTGGACATGCAATTCCATTTTTTACCAGTAGGGGTATAACGAAAGGTTGTGAAAAATGTCCACTCTCCCCCTCTATTGATTGACACTGGTTTTGGGTCTATGTCTCCCTGCTGTAGAAAGTTATTACAAAAAGAATGTCAATTTTGGACATGCAATTCCCTTTTCTACCAGTAGGGGTAAAAAGAAAGGTTGTGAAAAATGTCCACTGTCCCCCACTATTGATTGACACTGGTTTCATGTCTATATTCCCTTTTTCTAAAAAGCTATTACAAAAACACCTACTGAGCTATAGCAAAAAACGAAGAAAGTTTGCACTTTCCCCACGGTCCCTAACTGAAGGCTCTGCTGAGAGCGTTCTCTCCCGGCTTTTTGCACATTGCGACGGCTTGCATGGGGCCGTGCTTATTATATCGAGGGAAAATATAGAAAAAGAAGGATGTGAAACATGTTCAGCTTTGCCCTTTTGGCGGTCACACTGCTTAGATTTTTTTAGGGCAATTCGTTTTGGAGTTATTGGCGTTTACCGCTGAATGTGTCACGAATATCGAAAACAAAACCAACTTGACCCCGCTTAACTGTCCTTAAGATTTAGGTCTCAGAGTTATAGGCATACTTTTAGACAGATTTTTCTAACTCCGAAAAATACCAAAGATGCCCAGAGTCCCGATCACCTGCATTTGACCCGCTGCAGGGAAGGTCTGCATGTAGCCAAATGGCGATGTTTGAAATGTAAATTACTGAATACATAATTGTACATAGGCTAATTATTGGTCCCAGTTAGGAAATAAGCTTATAAATCATACAGAATATTCTTTTTTGGGTATCAAAAATTGCAGAAAGTTTTGTGTGCGGTATAGGTTTAGGGGTAGGGTAAGGTATAGAAAATACAATTTACAGTGTAGCCTAATGTCCCCATAAAACATGGACACCCAACGTGTGTTAAAGAAACCTTGCCAGAGGCTACTATCGACGCCACCACTGTGAACATATAGGCCTAGTAAATAGATCACATCATACTTGAAACGAAAGCGAAACTTATTACTACGTGTTGCTTCGTCACGGTATGTATTTGTCTCATCTGTTGATTTAGTAATATTTGGAAATAAATGAACATGACAAAACAAAAAAGTATAAAGTGGTTGCTACTAAAAGTTATAGTCACGGAAGTCGCTTTATGGTTTGTTGTTAAAGTGGTTTGTTGTTAAAAAAAAAGTTGTTGTGACAGGCGCAACGTAGGCTTTATGACAAGTGAAAGTGTTTAAAGTCAACATATTCCTCAACATTTTACAAAACGAACAAAACAAATAGTTAACACAACAAAAACGTGTCTGCTGGCTTTAATGCATGGTTGAATATTTTTTCTATAAAAAGCAACTTTTTGCGACGTTAATAACTCAAGCGGTCATGTTTGACAGGCTTAAGTGAATTAACTAGCTCAATTTACACGAATGAAATGTCCAAGATTTGATGAAAACCAGCTCTTAAAGGTTTTTATATTGGTTGCAAAGACATGTTATGTCTTATTTCTGTTTAAAACAGTGTTGTCTGTTCACAGGTTCTTGCGTAGGTATAATGTCTACTGAGGTAAAGGAAGTGTTCTGGCTAAGACTTTTTTTTTTCATTCGATTCTCTATTCAGTACAATGACCCTGTTTGTCATTTTGTCTGTCCACTCAGGATTATAGCCTTGTGGATGGTGAGTCTTTGAGAAGTCTGGACCATGTACTGAGGGAAATCAACAAATACAAGGTGTGTGAGTGGCTCGTAAACCGGGATACTTGTCAACCAGGATGCAAACCATTAATCCTTATGTCCTCTCATCTGTCCAGACACAGCATGAAGCATTGCTGGCAGAACAAAAAATACTGAGAGATGGCATAGATAATAACAACGACTTTGCCAAGAAATTTAAAAAACGTTCTGAGGAGAGGAAATCGTCAATTGAGGATGAAAAAAAGAAACGTAATATGATAATTCAGAAAGAGAAAGTATGTATAAGTAAAAATACAGACAATCATTTTATATCCTAATCTATAGACTTTAAAAAACAAACAAATCTGTTGTAATCGGTCCCTGTGTGCAGGCGAAGTGCAGAGCTGTACAGGACCAGAACGCAGACCTGCAGACGGAGATCCTGAAAGTGAAGGAGGAATTGCATAACCTGGACCAAAGAAACACAAGTCTGAAAAAGCAAACTGAGGTTTACAGAGTCAAATATATTCATGCCTATCTTAGCTTCAGTTACTGGCTCTACAATATATCAGTGCAATACATGTTGAAATACTTTTTAATATTTATCTAAACTTTTTAAATATTTTCCCTTATATTCAATAAATTTGAACTTGCTTAATTTCGATGCTTAATTGAGACACATTAGCAACTGTGGGATTAACACAGGCTCCACACTGACTCCACAGATCTCTACAGCGGTGCCTGAGAGGAGGGTTGTGTTTCGAGGAAATACAAAAGAGGGAGCGCATGCTGTGTGTTTTGATGTGAAGCCCTGCATAGTTTATCCAATGGAGGGTGGGACAGCACTGATCACCTTTGAGGAAGAGGATGGTATGTAATGATCCAAACTGAAACAACATCAAAGGTGCTTAAAGGTTCAGAGAACTCAGAAAACTGAAAGGTTTAAATACACTGAAACAAAGGAGATGTTCAACTAAACAACAGGTGAATGAAATGAGTAATTTAACAGAGGTCAAATGGTAAAACAAAGAAGACAGGACCAAAACACAATGAAAACATGAACAAAACAGGATATAAGTGTAACAAAGTCTTTGGCACCAGAAATAACATTGACCTCAAGGCACTGCAGTGTCCACAAGATATTGATACTTCCTAACCCTGTAAGTTAAGGTCCCCATCTTAACTTATTTTAATATATCACCGTTCTTTAAATTAGTAACTAAAAGTAACTGAAATAATTAAATTAAAATGTAAAAATGTAATATTTTTATTTAAGTTTTAGGACCTGTGGCCAGTAGCACGAAGCAATATGAACAAACTCAGAGTTTCAAAGTAAATTTAGAGTTTACAAAACCAAACAAATCTAACCTAGTTTAGATCAGGGGCCCATTTTTGTATGTCACTAACTCAGTTAGCTGGATTTGATTGTTGTTGATTTGGCTTGATCTTGGATTGGTTGGTTCTTCGAAGCTCATCCTGGAGTTGCTGTCATAGCAACAGCTCGGGAGCAGGCTTATTTCATGTAAACAGTATTATAATGCATCTTTTTAAGCAGAATTGATACTTAAAATCTGTCCCAGCCACTGCTACTTTGTTGCAAGAGCATCCTACTAATCCATGAACAATAATAATAATAATAATAATAATAATAAAAATGTAATTTTTTAAATATAATATAGGCTAATAATATTTTATAGTCTATAATACTATAAACACAGCCAGTTTTACTAACGGAAATATTTATTTGTCATAAAATAATTAATTATAATTACATAATTGTATTATAGTCATACACATATGCTATACAGATAATGTAGAGTCGTGCATCAATTTGAGTGCTGACAGATATTATGGGAGTAGCTTGATGGAGCACATGCATCAAGATGCAGACAAAATGATCTTGACCCTTGAAACTTTAATTAATGCTGTCACGTACCAAAACCTGTTTCAAAGATAAAATTAAAAGAATTGCTAATTGCTACATTGAAATAAAAATGTAAAGTCTGTACAAATATTAGAAATTGTGAATATAAGTAATTGGGAATCATGTAAAAAAATGTAATAAAATAAAAACAGTGCACATTTCATTTATCTATTATAACATTTATGTATATGGTGTTTCCTTATAAAAGTCCTTGTAAAAGAATTTTGTCAAGTATTTCGTCAGGTGTCTTTTTTAATTATATGATGTCATTACGTGGCTGTCCTGCCGCCAGCCAATCACTGCATTGCTGATCGTGGTTTCGAGTATTGACATATAGCCCCTTTTAAACCAACCCATGAATTCGCAGTTATCTCAGATAACTTAATCCAGCCATACTAATCATCAACAACAGATGTGTTCGAAGAACTGAATTAGCCAGATCCTGATTAGCGTGATGATATCATCTTAGATGTGTCATTTCGTCTTGGATGTATTAAGCAATGTATGAAGAACAGGCCCCTGGTTCAGCAGGCTCATTAAGCTCGATATAAATGTTCTCAGTCAACTCAGAGTTTGATCCAGAGTTTGTGATTAATTCGGAGTGGATGATTTCACCACGTACAACATGTTACCGTGGTGACGAAACCCACTTAAAACCAGTCCACCTTCTTGAGCCCGAAAACTCTGTTCAAACTAAATGCAAACTTACCTGGTTTTAAACTGAAACCACTTTGTGCTACAGGCCACTGGTCTTCAGCGATCCCATTCATTTTAACCAGTGCATTTACATGACTCTTCCAGTTGTTTGTAAAGTATAGAAGTATAGAAAAAAAAAAAAAAAACTATTCTAAATTTATACAAATATTTTTTTGCTTTTTGCTCAGGATTTCTACCTGATTAAACATTTTAGAGCTTGGCATAGACAGAATTTTTTTTTATATATTTAAAAATGCCCATCACTTTTAAAGATTTTATCCAACAACAAAAAAATTATCAACTGTAGAAATCACAGTTTTTAAATTAGGCTGCCTCATATATCCCAAGTAGAAACCTTCTTTCTGTAGAAACAACTTTCAAAGAAAAAGTTGTTGTTTAGAGGTTGTAATAAAATAAGAAAATTATCTCTTTTTTTTATTGTTTTTAATATTATGTTTTAAGTAGATTTAGATCATCTTTTAGGGTCTCTTGGCTTATGAATCACTTCCATAGATTTTTACACAGAGACACTTTTCAGTATCATTTAAATGACTGTAACACATAGGCCTACCAGGGTTTCTTGTAGCTTATTGCTTTATTAACTTCTCTTCAAATCTCTTCTGATACTACATCTTAGTGGCTCAGAAAATCTTGAACCTAAAGGATCATTCGGTGGAACTCGGGGACTGTACCATCACCATCCAGGCTAAACCCATTCAGTTTCTGGTACCTGACTATGTTGAGGTAATAGAGACAAGCTGACATCTGTTTACATTGATGGATTGTGTATGAATTGCTCTGGACTAACAGGATATAAAACAACCCTCTGTTTCTCTCTCCATCTGTTAGATGGAAACACAGGTGTGCCCACGCAGAATCCTAGTCTCCAACCTGCCAAAGGAAGAACCTGAGGAGAGAGTACTAGACAAACTGGACATCCATTTCTCTCGGACAAGGAATGGAGGCGGCGAGGTTGAGGACAAGGACATGCTGCACGACTCTGGCACTGTGGTCATTACTTTTGTAGATGATAATAGTAAGTCAACTAAATTCATTCAGTCTGACACATCTCAGGGCAAGATGGTTGAAATGTTTCAAAATTCTGTTTTCATTTGTCTTCAGTTGCCAAAGGTCTCTCTGACAAACAAGATCATGAGGTAGACTTTGGTAAGAGGAAGTACAGGGTGAAGGTCACTCCATTCCTCAATGGCGAGATTTCACAAATGAGTGTAAGAAGAATAGAGTATGTCACAATACTTTCAACCATTAATGCTGGGTTGTTTATGATGTGAACTGACTGTTGCTCCCTTTCAGATCTGTGACTCAGTGTGTCTGCGCACAGTGCTGCTGACGGGCATCCCTGACATCATGGACAAAGACAACCTGCAGGACAACCTGGAGATCCACTTCCAGAAGAGCGCCAATGGTGGAGGAGAGGTGGAAGGCATCATCTACAACCCTCCAGGCCACACCACCCTGGCTTTGTTTGATGAGGACTGTCCTAAAGACAGCTAGAGTGTGTGAGGATGCTACAAAACCTCTACAGCCCAGAAATTGAATGCTGCCTTCAACTAAACAGATCATTCATTCTTAACTGACTCTATAGAACTGCTGATTTGGGTCTATTGTCAAAGTTATATAGTATAAAGATCCCTTCACCTCTTATTTTCTCTAATCGTGACATCTTTTTCTATTTTCGAATGTACTTTATTAATATACTTAATGGATAGAAATTTGTATTATTTACAATTCTTAGCTGTATTTCTTGTCTTTTGATGATGAAAGATCTAGTCATATTGGGTTATGGCTTATAGAGAACGAAGTCTTCAATAAATGGTAATCAAAACTATCATTGTGATGTTTATGATACACTTATAGGAATCTCATGAAGCTAAATCCAAACACAAAAGAAAATATATTCTGTACGATGAAAGAAAAGGTTATTTTTAAGACCCTTAAGCATATTAGTTCTCAATATGTTTTTATTTTGGGTCAGTCATTCTCACTGGTGAATCTCACTACTGTAGCAAAATAGTTTTAAGTTATAATTTATATTTAGAGATTATTATAAATCTATTAAAATACATTACAATTTCATATTTTAATCAAAACACTATCATGATGATCAAAATGTATGCTTTTTAACCACACATGAAAGCAAAGTAGACCTTTATAGGTGATTGAAGCAAATAGCTTCACTTGGTGATTGAAGCAAATAGCATATTACATATTGCATGCAAACTGAATTTATTTGAAAAAATACAGTAACAGAAAAAGTAAAGACATCTACTTTGAAAACCCTTTGGATAAAACAAAGCAATCATGTGTGCAGCAGTAGCCCCCTCACCACAATAAATGACAAATGTGAAAGATACAGCCAACTCCATCAGGCACTTAGACAGAAGAGATGTGGAGTGCATGAAGGGAACAAAACGAAACAAGGAGGGTTCACAATGAGCCGATAGCTATTCTAGCCATTAAAACAACACCAGGAATAAGTTAAAACCGATACATTCTACATGTTCAGTGAACATTACATATTTCACAAACACATGTACATATAGGTCACATTGTTGTTCCAAATATATCATATAGATAACACACACAGAGCAGAGTAACGATCACATCAAGACTTTTCTAGTGGTCTCTAGAGGTACTATGTCCAGGCCGTCCTGAAGCCCCTTTGTGCGTGCATAAGTTCAGCTCATGGTTTTAAATCATCTATATCTGGTGATAACACACTGTCCTTGTACTTCTCTACATAGACAATCATTTCAAATCAATTTAGTGTCTTTAAAAAAAACAACCGTTTAAAACTGATGCAAAATGAATGAATGTCTGTTCTCTTGCTAGTAAGAAAGAAAATTATGACATCTGTTCTCGTGCGTTACACAAACAAGCAGCTCATGAACATCAATGAACATTTACATTAAAATGATTACGTGCAGAAGTCTGATCCTTCTCAACTGTCTGATTTCATAGCACCATTCCCGCTATATGAAATTTGAAATGTTAATACACATGAAAGTTGTAGGAAAATAACATTTTAGGAGACAAAAGGGAAACGGCAAGACTTGTTGGTAAAACAAGATAAAAAAAGTTTAAAGATTGAATCAGTAACTATTGCAAGAGCATATTTGCTTATGACGCTTGTGCTCAGGTTTAAGTACGATCTCTAGTGCTAAAATTGTACCTTGTGAATATGCAAGCAAGCATGTAAGGTCATTTAGAAAGACTGCATACATGTAATAGGTGGTTTTCTGTTTAGAAAGGTTGTTACTGTAGAATAACACCCCTGTCTATTTAGTCTACACACAAACACTTGAGATGAGCTTAAACATGAAACCAACTTCAGATCGGTTAGACGATCACAGGCGCCCAGTCCCTCTGAGTGCGTCCATACTGTACACAGAGAAACAGGACAGAGCGATAAGACAGTGTGATGTTGGAACGGAAGGAAAATAAAGAAAAAATAATAATTTAATATGAATTCAAGGGCCTTTCAAAACCCTTCTCTACCTGGATGTCAGTGAGCTCCTTATGGAATCTCTTAGCAAGGTCCGGACCGTTCTTCATTGTGGGAATTTGGTAAGTCTAGATGATTTAAACAAATAAAAAGAGCAGTGTTTTTTTTAAATAAATGTACAAACGCTTATTGCAAGATGCTGTCAGATGACATTTGCATTAGAGAAGCAAAGTGTGCATTTCCTGGTTACCTGTCCTCTGTAGAGCAGACTGCCAACTGGACACACCACGCATGCCGTGCCTGAACCGAACACCTCCAGAATCCGTCCGTCATCTAAAGCGTCTATCAGCTCCTTCATTAAAACTCTGCGCTCTGTCACTTTGAAGTCACCCTGAAGAAGACACACAACCCTTACAGTACTATGGCAGAACTGTGAGACAGGCATGGCAACAGACATCTTGGTACTTGATGTGTAACACGTTATTGCACAATTACCGTTTTCATTTACCATAGCATCACATGGTGTGTCACTGTCATGTCTATTATTTGAATATTAACATACAAATATGGTTTTGCAGTCTAGCAAACCTTAGATAGATATTAATGTTTTAGAGAACACATGAAGTTGAGAGTTGAGAAACTTCCCCTTTTCCATTATTGTTTCTCACCCATTCTCTGGCAAGGTCTAGAAGTGACTGTCTGGTGACTCCTGGAAGAATGACGCCATCAAGTGGAGGGGTGACCAACTCTTTCTCTACAAAGACATGCAAATATCAGTAAATACAGTGGGTATAGAAAATAAATCACCCCCATTTAAAATAATCACATTTTTTTGCTTTGCAGCCTGAAATGAAGATGGACAGAGTTTTTGTTTTATCCAGCTGCATTTACTCGCTGCAATTTATAACATCCAAGTGAAAGATATAACGTCAAAAAAAAAAAAAAAAACCTCAATCACTGAGTTGAAAAATGTTCGTAATGGGTCTGCAGTTAAAAGACCTCCTATTACCACCATCAAATGCTCTCTCAAGCACTTCAGTGAACAAGACTTTTTAATAGATCTTGCCCAGGTATCCTGGAAGGACATTGACCTGATACCATATGTGGAAGGTGCCTGGTTATTTTTTAAGGATTGCTCTTATTTATATCCTGAAAAAGCATGCTCATTTTAAAAAGTTCAGAACTAAAAACAGATATAGTCCTTGGTTTATTCCGGAATCGACCGCCCTCAGCAGGCACAAAAACATTCTATGGGTTAGCTAAGGTTAGCTTCTATAAACATAAATTTGCTTCTTGCAGTACCAATTCTAAAAAGTTTTGGGACATAGGTCAAATTGATGGAGAACAAGAACACCTCCACCCACCTGCCCACGGCTTTAAAGATAGGAGACAAATCAGCTAGACTTGATCATTTGGACCCCTCTTTTTGAAAATATCAGCTGCAATAATTGCTGCACCCATTACCAGCCTTTTCAATCTCTCACGTGTTTCATCAGACACATAAAGACTGGAAAGCTGCTGCTGTTGTTCCCATATTCAAAGGGGGGGACCCTACAGACCCAAACTGTTAGCGCCCTTTCTCCGTCCTACCCTGCCTTTCAAAAGTTTGAAAGTCAAGTCAACAAACAGATAATAGTTCATCTTGAGTCACATCATTTCCTCTCTGATATGCAATCTGGCTTCAGAGCTGGTCATGGGTGCACCTCAGCAGCACTAAAGGTCCTAAACAATGTTATAACAGCTCTTGACCAAAAACAACATTGCTGCTGTTTTTATTGACTTGGCCAAAGCTTTTGATTCTGTCAATCACAGTATTATTATTGGAAAACTTAAGGTCCTTGGTTTCTCAAACACGTGCCTTTCTTGGTTTTCTAATTATTTCACTGACATATTTCAGTGTGTTAAGTCTGAAGGTCTGCTGTCTGAGCCTTTGGCTGTATCTATGGGGGTGCCCCAAGGCTCGATTCTTGGCCCGATGGTATTCTCGGTTTATATTAATGATGTCGCTCGTGCTACGGGCAACTCTCTTATTAATCTCTACGCAGATGACAGCGTTCTGTACACTTCAGGCTCAACACTGGAAAATGTTTTAGAAAAACTCCAAAAGAGTTTTGAAGACATTCAATTAGCCTTCTGTGATCTTCAATTGTCTTTAAACTCTAGTAAAACAAAATGCATGATTTTAAAACGGACACATTCTGTATCTTCATGCCCAATTAACATCACCACCCTGAATGGGTCTAAGTTGGAATATGTGGAGAAATACAAATAACTAGTGGTCTGGCTAGCCCCCTCGCTTTCCTTTCAAACCCACATAAACCATCTCCAGTCAAAGATCAAGTCCAGGATTGGGTTTCTATTTTGAAATAGAGCTTCATTTACACTTCCTGTAAAACAGGCCCTTGTGAAAATGACCATCATCCCAATGCTTAACTTTAGTGATGTTGTCTACAGAACTGCTTCTAATTCTTTACTCAAGAAATTGGACATTGTTTACCACAGTGCTGTTCGCTTTATTACTAAAGCCCCATACAAAACCCACCACTGCACTCTTTAGTCACAAGTAGGATGGCCTTCATTACACAACCGGCACCTAAATAACTGGTATCAATTAACTTACAAGTCCTTATTAGGCCAAACACCATCTTACCTACGTACTCTAATAACCATATCAGTGCCTGTATTTAACCTGCGTTAGAGTAAATATATCTCTCTAGACCCTGCAAAAGCCCGCACCTCTTTTGGCTGCTCTTCTTTTAAATTTTCTGCTGCAAATGATTGGAACACTTTACAAAAGTCTCTCAAATTAGAATCTACTGTTTCGATCGTTACTTCTAAAGTTTTACTCTCAAATTTACTGACGGACCACTGTACATGTTGATGCTCTTTGTGAACAAAGCCTTATGTATTTTTTGCACATATTCAACTGAATGGCTGTCATTGCATTTATTTGCACATTATCAGTTTACCCATGTTGGACTATAATTTACCCATAGCATACAATATATACTTGCACTGCCATTTTACATTTTTAAACTATTAAGTTTTTCAATGTTTATTTTTATACATTGTCCAGTACTTTTAACGGAATCTGAATGTCTTCTATATTTATGACGGTGTATTTGAATGTCAGTATGTTATGTGTAACTTCATGTTGCCTTGTACCCTGCGTCTTATCTTGGCCAGATCGCAGTTGCAAATGAGAACCTGTTCTCAACCGATTAACATGGTTATGTAGCAGAAATGACTCGAACCAGACAAATTAAAGAGTCGATCAGGGCTGTGTTTGAAACACAGGCTGAATTCCTCAGGAAGTGATAAATCAGTTCTAGTGCCACGCAAGTCCCAAGCAAGATGACCAACCAACTTTCAACATTAACACCACTGGAACAATTATTTACCATTTCAATTGGAAGAAGAGAAATTTGGTGTCAAATTTGTTGTTCGTGATGAAAATGCAACGCTGGACCTCACATGTAAACTCATGAGAGTTAAACACTTCCATTGACTTCCCCCACCTAGCAGAACCAGACTGAAATTCCTAGGGGGGAGGTTCAACCTCTGGTTTCCACAGAAATATTTGTCAAAAGAATGGCAAAGAAACTGTCTTTTCTACATATATATGGACCAGAATGAACTCAAAAAGACTTATAAATGAAACAGTCCATCGCTTAACTCCATATTCATTTATATGTAACCCACACATTTGACTATCATGTTATAATCACTTATTGTGTATATCTTTTAATAACTATGGGATAGCCTAAGGATACATAGTCATGTATAGTATCTATGTAATTGAATCTGCTTGCTTGAAATAGTCCTGACAATCATTTATTTGTCACATGTATCATATTCTGGTTATAGGAATCATGTCCAAAATTAGACCCTGCAAGAGCGGGAAAATTCGGACCACATGCCCCCGAGGCAAGACAATATCTGATTGGTCAAGACAACATTTGAGGTGTGGCCAACAGGCCAGTTTAAATACTCAGGACACCATAAAATCTTGCTTTTAGTTGCTAGCTTTGCTTCTGCTACTAGTCATGCCTGCTTTTAGTTCTAGCCTTGCTTTTGCTATCAGTCATGCCCAGAGCTGTCAAGTAACGAAGTACAAATACTTTGTTACTGTACTTAAGTAGAAATTTGGGGTATCTATACTTTACTAGAGTAATTATTTTTCAGCCGACTTTTTACTTCTACTCCTTACATTTTCAGGCAAGTATCTGTACTTTCTACTCCTTACATTTTAAAAATAGCTTCGTTACTGCTATTCCATTCTGGCTTGTCATCATTCAAAAAAAAAAAAAAAAACCTATCCAGATAAATTGCGGCAATCCGGATGGAGTGAATTTGATTGTGGTTGGATGAGAAGTATAAACAAATACCATTCCGACACCCTATTGGTTTGTACGCGATCCATCGCACCTGCACGTGACACAAATCACATCACAGTCCAGCCAGGACATAGACAGTTTTGGGTTCGTTTATCAAAAAATATATTTTCTTAAAAGTAGGGTTGGGTATGGAACTGGTAACCGATTGCCTCAGAGTCAGTCCGCTTAAATTTCAAATGAAAGCAGCGTCAGACCGGTGTCCTCCCGTCTTTCAGCGCGCTCTGCAATCCGCAGAGGCGCAGAGCGAACGGAGCAGCGCATGCGCACTTAAACAAACAGAGGACACAAGGTATGTGTTTATCGATAGAGTGTTAGAATATCCGCATCTGTGCAGTTCTTTGTCATAAATAAAGTTTACAAAAGGTCACGAGGTAACAGTCGGTTTCTCATCAACTGTAAAGTTTTCGCTCATCACACCACAGCCGTTTCCTCCAGCGAAAATCTAGCCCTTAACACATATGAACGAACACATACTTTAATTACACTTATTTAAATATACTTAATGAACATGTAAAATGCTGTGCAAAAGTCTTAGACACGTTAGTATTTTCACTTAAAAGAATGGTGTTCGGCCAGTTATTTATATATTTTGCTGTGTGTCAGTATAAAATATCAGTTTACATTTCCAAACATTCAAAATCGCACTAGATTATTACTAAAATTAATGGCAAACTGATATTTCCTACTGACACACTACAGCAAAAGATATAAATAAGTGGCTTAAAACCCTTTTTGGGGTGAAAATACTAATTTTTCCATAAGACTTTTGCACAGTACTGTATTTTAAAAACGACCTTGTTGCTACTTTATAAAGAATGACCATACAGTAATTCACAGAACTGATAAAAGACAGTGACAGACAGCCCTCATCTAAACTAAATATCAGAGTGATTGACAGAGATACAGTAGAAATATTACGTGTGGTTTTGTATTAAATAATGACCCAGATTGTGGAATACATTAGCCTCAGATTAAGGGAAGCACAACTTGGGAAATGAGAGCATCCAAGCTGAAAAGCTATGGATTTATTTTAAATATTTGTAAATGTTCTTTAAAGTTATCCATAGTTTTTTTTTTTTTTTTTTTTTTTTTTTTTAAAAGTATTGGTTCAGGCCCCGTTTAGGAGCCGGTACCATTTTAAAAGTATCGAAAAGGCACTGGACCCTACTTAAAAGTTATTATTTCTCACTGGCTCATTTACCAAATGAGTGCTTTTTCTTCGTCCTCCACAAATTAAGCTACTGTAGGTAGTTTGGTAGCGAGATGTTTGAATAAATTAGCGTTTTCGATTGACGATGCGATTGACAATGTTGTGATAAGTAGGCTATACCAACTTTGTAACTCGTTACCCTCCGAACACTGGACATAGCAGACGTATGCACCAAATACAAGAAGCTATCAATCAAGAAAGTATCAGAATTATGATTTCTTTTTCAGTTTTAGTTTTTGATTAATCACTTGGATTTATCATTCATTTTGACAGCACTATAATGTTTACTGTAAATAGACAACCATACAAGTGTAATTGTCACTAAGCCTGCACCAATGTTCTTGTCCATTGCCCTCACAGATTCCTGCAGCTAAGCTTGGATGTACATTTACATTCCATTAAAGGTTATTGATGACAAGCCTCTGGAGTTTGACTTTTTGCACCATAACAATACTTATTGGCAACTAGTCATCATATCTCTAGTCCTTTAATGTATTTGCATTGTACTAAAGTGCGTTCATTTTAAATGGGCATATATGAGGCTGATGAAGACCTGATGGTCGAAATGTTGCTTGATTAAATTCCTCTGGAGCAGTAGTTTTCAGTGTTCAGACTTCACTTCTTTATTTGTCTATATCATTCAGTTGTCTTGCACCTGCGTCCTAATTGGATGTTTGGGATGTGCACACCATTTTTGTATTTTCATATATGCGGCTGAAACAGGAAGCCTAGTGCATCCCAAATTTTTCAACATGAACATTTTAATACAACATTATAGTCATTATGGCCTATGGCCTTTAGAAAAATGTTTTTTTGAGGAGATGGGGTAGTGTACAATAGGCCCCTGTGGTGGTCTAAGCTTTTGTTCTTAATGGCATTTTTTTCCCTTACATTACTTTTACTTTTATACTTTAAGTAGTTTTTTAAACCAGTACTTTTGCACTTTTACTTGAGTAAAAAGCTTGAGTTGATACTTCAACTTCTACAAAAGTCTTTTTAAACCCTAGTATCTATACTTCTACTCGAGTAATGAATGCCAGTACTTTTGACACCACTGGTCATGCCAGCTTTTAGCTTTGCTTCTTAGCTTTAGCTTTTAGCCACGCTGTTTGTCATCACTGTTCTTTGAGCGCAGTTCCAGCGTGCTTCAGTCTGCATGCCTGCTGCTACTTAGCCACGATGAGAAGAACCACAACCTAGTCTCGTAAAACTTTACTTTCTCGTGTTCTGAGTTAAGTTTTGTAACGTCGAGTTTCAACTTCAACCCGCACAAAACTCCGTCTTCAGCCAACGCCCAGCCAGGGCTTCCCAAGACGTCACTTCAACGACTACTGAACTTCCAGCCAATCAGCGACAACAAAGGGACACCTTCAGGCAATTTACCTTCAGACATTTGTGCTGGTGTATCTAATATAATTTTAACCTCATTGAAGAACTCAATGCGAGGGTTAATTAAGTGATTGATGGCTGTTCATGTCTATGCAATTTAATGTATTGCTGTAAACTTGGGATTCCATATTTCCATTCTCTTAAACTCATCTTTCCCTAACTTTCGATCTTCCTGCAACTTGTGTGAATGTGTGAATGTGTGAGTGCGTGCGTTTATGTGTTAGATTAGTTTATATGTCTTAGATTTATCTAATAAAACTTTATTGATATTGAAAAGAGAAGTATCTTGTGTTTTGTGCTTACAAGTTAATGTCTTAAACTGCCGATCTTGTTACTGTGCTAATTGATAGTGTTTCACTATAGTTTGGATATTAGTATCCAGAGCAGATTTGATGTTAAACGGCTCGTTCACTGAATCGCAGGCGCGTCTCAGTGATCAGCTGTGAAACAGTGATTCTGTTCAAATTATCTTTAAAATCTTAAATGATTCCCTTTGAGCTAAATTGACCTGTTTCCCTTACATTTAAATAAAGGTAAAATGTAAAAAAAAAAAAAAAAAAAAAAAAAAAACAATAAAAAAAACCTGTATTTCTTGTATCAGTATTTTGCTGAACCATAGGAACGCTGTAATTTGGTTGATGAGCTGTATTGATTTCCGTCAGACATATATTTTGGTGTTGAGGCCAAATAATGTAAGTCTAGTACCATACAAGCCACATTTGTGCAGAATTTGTGATATTGTTGTCACATGCACACAATGACCACTCTTCAGCTGTAGGCCTCTTGGTAACCTCTCTGACCAGTTTCCTCGTGCTCTTTCATTCAGTTTGGAGTGACGTCCTGATCCAGGGAGGGTCTGTGTTATAACAAATATTTTCCACTTCTTAATAATAGACTTCACTTTGCTTCTAGGCATTGATAAAGCCTTTGAAACTTTATTGTATTCGTCTCCTGACTTGCGCCTGTCCACAACCTTATCCTGGAGATCTTTTGACAGTGTCTTGCCACCCATAGTTGATTGTTTGCTTCAGTTGCAGTAACAAGGACTGAAAAGCTCCAGGAAAACTATTTTCATGTTGAGCTGATCAAAATAAACAAAGCTTTGTGTGCCATTTAGAAGGTGTTTATCTACACCTGATTGAGTCATTCTTAGGAGTGGGGTGATCCTTTTTCTAACTCAGTGATTCTGTATTTTCTTTCTTTTTTTTTTTTTTTTTTTTTACATTTTGATGTTATATCGTTCACTTGGATGGTATAAGTTACAATGAGTAAATACAGCAGGATTAAACTAAAACTGTGTCTGTTTTAATTTCTGGCTGCAAAGCAACAAAATGTGATTATTTTAAGGGTGGGGAGGTGATTTTTTTCTATATCTACTGAACAATAAGATGCATTAAAATGCATCTGATCACCAGCAGAGGGAGACAGTCATTATTCATGGAATAACAAATGACTAAACATCACCATCTTGATGAACTGTACAGCAGGCCACACTGTACAGTGCAGTGCACTTGACTTAATCTTGCTATTTTGAGAGTGAGAAATGAACCGCAAGCAATATATACTGTGACTTTTTTTTCTTGTCAGGGCTCCCATACCTAACTTTTTCATCAATAATTTTCCATAACTTTTTTATTCCTTCATGATTATTAAATAAGGATTTTTAAAAATCACTTGATAGAGGCTACACACACACACACACACAAAATTCTAGTCAATTAAATATTTTACAGAATTGTTCAAGTTTGAAATTTGCATAGCTTAAAATGTGGTTCAAGACATTTCTAGGCCTGCAAATCATGATTCTCTCATATTGCCAATTGTTTCATGACCTCACTGAATCCCTGTGAGGTATTTTTACACACCAAAAATAGCATTGTGCTGTTTTATTCCTAAAATAACCCTTGTAAAAAATACTGTCTACAGTAACGAGAACCACAACATCAATGTGTGTAAACAAAGGCACTTAAAGGATCCCTACATTTGGGTTCTTTTTATATTAGTTCCAAATTTACTACATTAACATATCGAGCAAGTACATCATGAATCCATCTTTCAAACTGTGTTTTTATATTATCCTGAATCACTTCAGAATACCTATAATAAGGGTTTTTATTCAGACTATTTTAGATCTATTTGGACGACAACCACTGCAGAGAAGCCAAGTGCCTGCGTGATCGTCATTTCCATGAAAGGAGAGAAGTAGCTCTGGCTACAATGTTTTTTCCACAAGGCACATGCAGTTTTGTTTACTATCCGCTAGAGTGCCAACAGTTATAGAGTGTATCTTTAAATAAGCACATTCTGGCTACTACCACACAGTTTTGCACCTAAAACACACAGAAGCAGAAGCTTTTAGTTCAACATTTCTAGAAGCTACTCCCCCTCTCACCTCCGTTCTCTGTGGTCCAGTAGATGAAGAGATTCATGGTTCCGACCTCCGTGATCTCCTCATTCTCTCCGTACAGCCAGAGAACCTGCTGGCACCCCTGCCTGGCCGCCTCGCTCTGAACAGCAATCGTCGGCCCGTAGTTACTAAGAAACATACAGCCACAATCACAAGAGGTGCATTCAGGAGATAAAACACTGGCATGGAAAACATGGATTATTACACTGAAACCAAACATTTTAAAAGAAGAGGTTTATAACGAATAGCGAAAGCACTTCAATTCATAAGATAAACAGATATCAGATAATCTGAACACTCAGGACAGCAGCACAAGCTTTGCTAAAGTGGGCTTTAAATGCATAATGTGGCAGTAAGATAAGGACTGATAAGAGAGTAGGAAGAGATACGGCACATAAACAGAAACCTGAGCTGCATTAGTGTAAAGGGTTTAGTAGATCGCAAGGACTTTACCATGATCACAAGTTGCAACATGACCAGTCTACTGCAGCCTGTGCAAAGTACAGAATTTCTCTCAATAACTAGAATGTGAAAAGCTGCTCATAAGACTCCAAAGCGGCATAATAATGGTAAAAAAGGGCATTCAAAGGTCAATAGAGTGTGACAAACAAATAAAGCAGAAGCGTTATTGCTCTTCTGACATTCATGATCTCACCATTAAAACGCACAAGAAAATGCATCACTATCCTGCAACAGGATACCAATGAAAGGCTCAAAAAACACTTGCAATACTACAGAACGATTAACGGCATACCCTTATGAAAACTATATAACGGACAAAATGTTTCTAAAGAATTACAGTTTATGTTTCTGTTTTAATTTTTTGGGGTCAAGTTTGGATCTCTGGGCAAGTTGGATTGAACTGCAGTGCTAATAGATGAATGCACAGAAGACCAACTGCCAAGGTCAGGATTTTTACATTTCAGTTCGTTTTTCCACCAAACCCTGTTGTATAACCCCATAACACTTGGAATATGTAGCAGGTGTCACATGTGACCAATCTGACACATTTGCAACTGCCATTTTTTATAAAAAAAAATTTGTGATCCAAAAACTAAAATATTGGTCAAGTATACAGGGTAAGTAAATAAATCATTTTCATTTTGGGATGAACTAACTTAAACAGCAAGAACATATTACACAATTTATTGCAACAATAACAAAAGTAAAAGAAGGAAAAAGAGACAAAAACAAAATGAAAATGTAAAAAAAAAAAAAAAAAAAAAGTTATTTAAATTTGAGATTCAAAAGGGACTTTTTTTTGCCAACAGTAAAAAAAATATTTTCATTATAATTATTATTGTAGAACAGTTAAAATGTATGCTATAGAATGCGACCAAGCTTTTGTGAAAACTCACCCTCCCATCTTGTATTCTCCAACGCCGCCCCTCCAGGCCCGGACATATCGAGGATCTGCCAGCAACGACACTGGACTAAAGCCTCCAGTGGCAAAATAAGGTCCAACAGGCCCAATGATGACAAAGAGCAAAGAATGACCCGCTCGAGACACACCTAGAGAAGGCTGCAAAAACAAGACGGGTCACCAATAAAGATCAAAATCATTCAACAAATGATATTTTAATATCTAGAGTCTCTTACTTCAGTTCCTATAAAGGTTGGTCTGATGTACAGGCTGGCGTCTGTGGAGTAAGGAACCCATTCTTGGTCGACCTCAATCAGCTTATTGATACACTTTATCAGTTCGTCCTTATCAAACAACTAAGAAAGATGAAAGAGAGAGAGAATATGCTGTTGGAGATAGGAGAGGATCGGTCACACAGTTTGGCTAAGTGGAAATGTGATAATACCCCAGAGCACCAGTCAATAAACTGAAGTAATGCCCAGAGGAATAAGATAAAGACTAACAGGCAGGCAGCTCCTCTCCGTGCTCCGGTACATGCGCTCCATATTCAGCATCGGCCTGAAGAGACGGATACGGTTATCTACTCCCCGAAAAGCCTTCATGCCCTCAAATAGCTGAGAATAAAACAGAATATCAGAAAAAAAACGATTTAATAAAAGAAAGGCATGAATTTTGGAAACTAGTCTTAAACATTATCAGCAAGCCCTATAGTTCCCTTCAGTTTAAAATGGATCATATTAAATAAACCTATATTAAAACAAAACAAAAAAAATCACTGTAAATTTTCAGATTTAACTATATATATTCATAAAGATTAATGTAATTTAAAATGATAATTTTATACCAATGTATAAGATTAAGAATTCTAAACAACATATACATAAACTATTAATAACTGTATACAGTATTTTAAAAAATATTAATTGCAATCACAATATCAAGGAGATGCATATAATATATAGTGCAGACACTTCATTTCTACATTTTTTTGTTTGTTAGAGCGCAAGCATCTGACAGAATTCATATTTATATAAAAAAAAAAAAAAAAGCATACTTGGGAAATAAAGTCAACTTAAATGAGAAAACAAGATGCTAAGAACCATGAGGCTCACCTCTATGGAGTAATGCAGGGCTGAGGAAGCAGGGTGAAGGGACAGATTCTGGAAGGGCTTGATCTGAGGTGCCTCCCATCCTCCTGCTGCAGACCAGCTGACTGTCAGCATGTGGTCTGAAAACTGCTTGCCGAACACGAGGGTCGAGGGGTCTGGCTTTGGCTTCAGTACAGGGTTCCTCTCTATGGTAAGATCTGCAGCCTGACACAAACAAACGGGGAGAGAAAGACAGAAAAAGAGGAAGGGAAAACGGACAGACAGAGAGGGGCGGGGAGTAAAGCGGGCACGTGGAGAGGAGTTTATTCATTATCATTGATTGCACATGCATTTGAAAAATTAATCTGGATTCATCGTGCCAGTCAAGCTCTTATTGAAACTGAATTGAATTAAATTAAAATTGCGGTGAGAGGGGAAGGGGGTGTTGGAAAAAGGAAAGCATGCAAGAAGGCAAAAGCACAAGGAAAAGAGACGTCAGATCCCAAAAGGTGACACCGTGGCCTACTTAACACTTCAGAAAATGCAACTTCACAGGTCTGGAAGACCTGCATTTTCCCAAAACTGTAACCGTAAACTCTGAACCAACTGAAACAAACACACATAATCACAAGACCTGAAGGCCCAGGCTGACCTGTGGTGGCATGGAAAAAAAGCGGTGCATAAACCTGGCACAACAGGTTTGTTTCAATACCTTAAAGGAAGAGCTGACGAACCGCAACGACCCACATGACAGGGAGAGAGGCTGAAGAAAGCGTCCATTCAGTGCCTTAAAACACAGAAACAAGGGGTGACTTCAACCTTTTCCTTTCATAACCAAATCAGACACAGAGCACGTTCTTCTCGACAGCTGTTATTTAGACCTCGTGAGATGTGAAGGTTGAGTATGTACAAGCCGTATATACCTGCATTTGTGCACAAGGAGACAGCTGCCGCTCACAGTAACAGTGCTTTTAATAGCTATAAAACCCTGAGTGAATATGTAAAGCATGAAAGGAAGTGTGTGTTTGCCTCTTTTACTCTAAGACACAGTAGTACTCTTATTACGGTTTTGTTTTCGTGCTTTATTAGACATTTGTTTACAAAATAAATAATATAACAGGGCTACAGGATAGCTCTGTCAGGAGACCTTGCCAAAACTCTGTGCATAATTTGGGAGGCAAAAGTTTTTTATGGCAAGATGTTTAACCAGTAGTTCCTGAAAAACTAACTAGCATATAATTTTGCAACTAGTATTGTTTTAATTATTACTAAGTAGTGACTAGGATCAGTTTCAACTTCACTATAATAATTATTCATTTAATTATCTCTTGGCTACTAGTCACTGCCAAAGTCGCTGGTAGAAAACTTAAATCTGCAAAGAGTTCAAAGACAAAAACGGCAACAATTCACTTCCAAGTAGCATTCCAGAATTACTAGTAACTATCATTTAAGTAGTTCTTACATATTTTTAGTATAAGGACACTACTATGAAACTGATGTTTTTATCTCACAATTTGCAATGCCTTTAACTAACATATGTAATGACTAATCAAAATTTTATAGTACCAACACTGCATGACAAGTGAAACAAAAAGTATCAGCAACAACTGGATTACACAGAAGTGAGTTAATATCACAGATCTCTACTGATTATATTTGCAAACTGTAACAAGCTAGTGACTCATTAACATTGAATACTATTACTGAAAAGAATACTAGTATCTATCTTGCTGCAAGTGAAAGTTAAACACAACAAGTCATTATAGTAATATTATTAATAATGATTAATTACTCATATAATTATTTTTTTGGGAATTTTTTTTTTTTTTGCCTGGAAACATTGAAAAAATAAATTAGGACATTTTTATGAATTATTGTTACAACGGCCTGCCATATGCGCGTGCGTTCGTACGGAAATACGTGGAATGCTGCTCTCATTCATGACGCAAGCGTTAATCCGAGTTACTGATTATTAACAGGCAGATTTGCATATGAACATCAATTCAGAGTCAAAATCAACACATGACCCTCTGATGTTTTATCCATATATAAAATACAACCCTTAGAAATATGCATCCCGCTCATGTGATCATTGAAACTTGCGAGTTGTCGATTTGCAACGACGATGATCTGCAGGTTAAAGCTGCTTAATTCCGTTCTGTTAAATAAACTCCATCTACGTCGAGAGAATTTAGAAAGAGCCGTTAATTATTGACAGAAGAATTTGGAGATGTGGCAGGGGGGATAAGCCAAATGATCTTTGAACTCACCGTCCTGACCGCTGCCATCGCTGCTGTGCTGTGCTGAGATGAGATGAGATGAATGGTAAACTAGTCCGAGTGGGAGCAGCAGCCCGCGACTCGATGAGCTCTGCGTTCCGGATTGAACCCTTTAAGAAAATAGAAGCAATGTGCTCAGGGTTTGAATCTATTAAAGTTTCTTCAATTTTCATGTAAGCCCATTCGCATAATTTTCAACACAGGCCAGAGTGATATTTGCATCAGAAGGTTCGTTTGAAATATCTTAAATGTTATGTCAGCCTTAAAAAATTAAATGCTGGAAATTTCAGGCTTTCTAAAATTGGTGAGATATTTTCTCAAAATTCATAAAATATGGTTGAATTAATAGTTGGTTATATTATCATAATATTTATTGTCTTTATATGAATTTTAAAGGTCATTAATGTTACAAACACGACTATTCGTATCCATCAAAGGGTTAAGAATAACCCGAAGGGTAGGCGTGACGGAGATCTCGCATCTGATTGGATAAAAGAGTAGGGGTCAAATCTACGCAATCAGCGGGGTTAAACGGGTTAAAGAAGGTTATGAGGAAACACTCCATTCATTGGCCAGTTTATGAGGCGTTGGTCCGATCCTGTTAAATGATTGGCTTTTGGACATTTGAAGAAATATGTTTTATGTCAATACCTTCAGCTGATGAAAATAAAAATAGCCTGTCACCTGTGTTGGTCGCTATTGTAAACAAGCCTGTGTAGCTTTATATTGCACAGAAACCTAGTTTACCATTTGCACATTTAATGGATTTAGTATATTTTTTCTTTGAATTAAATTTGTTGACTTGAATCTAAATTTTCATCAGTCTTTATTATTAGATAATATAAGCTCTCCAGTAATTATTATTTACTGTATTTTAACTTGCATATACCATAAAAAAGCAGCACATTTCCAGCCGTCTAATACAGTTAAGGACTTTTAGTGGCCACAACATTTAGATATCAAAAGATTCACAACAGTATCAACACTGCACATGTTTTGGCTTATATTATTATCTCAGAATAAACCCCATAGATGGCTTTTTAAAAGAAGTTCTGACATACTTTTATAATTAGCTAATATTAAATAATCAGACAACAATGTAAATTAAGCTTTTTAATTATTACAAATCATTTTAGAAATACAATGTATGAAGCATATCACAACCTGTAAAGACTCATTAAAAGATTTGAAAAATCATCACATCACAGTTCAGATTGGATCATTGTCCAACAAACTGTCCAGGGAATGTTTACATGTAAACATCAGTAAGTCTTTGCACTTTCATTTTACTGTAATTCACAGAGCAGGTCCCTTTCATATAATATTTAACTAATATTTGCATTAAAAAATGAAAAACTCTAAGCATTTAGATTAATTAATTAAGACATAAGCCATATTGCTATTAAATATACAAACAACTGGCTTAAATTTAAATTGAACTATTATTGCACCATTTACCTGATCATGAAGCAGCATGAATTTATGAAATGGCAAGAAAAATCTATTTTTTTTTTTATGGCTTAGAAGTTAAGTAAACTTGTGTGATTGTTTAATATTAAGCTTAAACATGTACAAATAAAAGGTTTTGAAGATCAGTTTGCACAATGATTTGAAATGGTGCAATGATGAGAAAAATCTGCAAAGTCATTTCATGAACCTTTCCATCACGGTCTTGTTATGGTATTTGGCTTTTGAAGCCGTAGTTCAGTTCGGCCCCTCCACTTAGAAACAAATCTATCCCAGTGCAGAAAGTGGCATCAGCTGCCAAGAAGAGGGCAGCTAATCCACTCTCAGTCTCCGTTCCCATTCGACCAATCAGCTGTTGAGTAGAAGTATGTTACTGTAACATATTCAGAAGAACACCATTCTTCAATTGCACATTTAGCCTCATGAACACTTACCTGAGCGTTTTCTCCTCCCTTAACAGTTGCAGCAGCATCTTCTGTGTTGCCTGCAAGCTCCTCCCACAGAGGCGTCATTATATTGCTTGGAGAGATGCTATAAAGAGTTTTAATGTTAGTAAACAGCATGTTCACAGACAGAAATTAAATTGGATTAAAAAAAAAAAAAGATAAGATATAAATAAAGTAGTAAGGGAGAGCTTTAGATGTCAGGGGGACTGGCACTCACCAGTTCACTCTCACTTGATAGCGACTCTCGTCCACAGCCATTGCTTTAGTCATGGCAGTGATGGCCCCCTTGTGGATATATGTGAGCATTACTGTTACTTCCAACTTGTGAAATGAACAAGTAAAGCACTCAGGACAAGCAGAGAAACTCACCTTGGTTGCCACATAGGGAGCCGCGTCTTTCTGACCTATTGAGGCGACAAGGCTGGACAAATTGATGATGTTTCCTTGGGTTTTACGCAGATACGGCAGTGCATACTGACCCGAGGTAATGAAAAGAGGTTAAAAAAGAAAGAAATCTGTCATTCTGCACGAGTAAATAGACCAAAGTTTTTTTTTTTTTACATCACTTCCTTACCTTTGAAGCAAGGAAGTAACTGATGAGGTTCAGATTAAGCAGGTCTCTAAACTCCTCTGCAGTGGTTTCATCTGTGGTCTTGTGAGGGGGGTCTGATGGAGGATTTCAATAAAAATCACCTTCTTTATTAATTTATTAGACAGTTTATTTAGAAAGAAAATTGTTTAAAAAAATTAAATAAATAACCAAATAAATAATATGAATTTTCTCCAAACAGATCTAAAAGTCTGTGGTTAAAATAAAATAAAACAAATAAAAAGTTCAAAGTACAAAAAAAGGAATAAAAACTTTTGACTTACGCCACCCAGCATTGTTCACCAAACAGTCTAATTGTCCAAATCTCTCAATTGTCACATTGATTAATCGCTTCAAGATAAGATATGACAATTAAAATGAATGAAACAATACATTTAGAATTATGACAAATTTGTTTTGAAAGTCCTTATGTATAATAAAAATAAAAGAAACATTGTAATTCTAATTATTATTTCAAGCCTAGCCCACAAAACGGCACAAAAAACGTTTTTACATTATTATATTTTTAAATAATACAGATCTCAAGTTTTATATGGAGACCTTTTCAAAAATAAAAAAACCCTTAAAAGTTCAATTGTTGATTACTTATTAAGTATTATTATTATTGTATCTGTTTCCTCTGCATTATGTATTTGCTCTCATGTAAACACAAGTTTAAGAAGAAAAGGGAATGATAAAAGTGTTATTATGAACGCCTGAGGATACCTTGATGTCATCCTCTTTTGTCACGTCACATGACACAAACGAGCACGATCCCGGTCCTTCCTTATTCAGCACAGACTCAAGAGACTGACCAGCTGACAATTGTGCTGACGATTACAAAAAAAAAGGAAACGTTATTGCATTTACTGGTGAAAGAAACGTATAGTTAAAAGGCTATTGAAACCATATCACATACTCTCCTGTGCGCAGAACACAACTTTGGCTCCGTTTTGCACTGCAAAGCAAACACGAATTTCATTTTACTTGCTCACAATTTTCTTTCGATAACTTAATAGAAAGATAAATATTAAAAACCCTTACCAAACACTTTAACGATGCCCCTTCCGATGCCTCTAGTGCCCCCAGTAACGATGACAACTTTGTTGACATAACGCTGAGCACAAGCCATGCTACTGCTGTACGTTATACGCTCAATTATGTGCAAGTTACTTATACAGCAAATGTAGATAATGTCAGATTTCTGCACGGGACTAACGAGTCTGCTCGAGTAAGCGGTTCCTAATGTAACGTTACTGAAGTGATCTGATAGAGTAGTAAGTTACCGATGTCGTGTGTGTGTGTCAACTAGAGATGATCTCTTCCTGGACGAATCGTTATTTTGAAGCTATTCAGTCAACTTGAGGAACCAGTTCGCCAAGTCCGACTGAATCGTCTGTAATATGATCCAATTCCGGGTTTTCCCAATTCTTTGGTCCATATGACACTGAAGCTTCTAAGCAATCAGCGCAATTTCTCAGGAAGCTCTGTGCCGGAGCGCGTGTTGTTTTCAGAGAATCACGTGATCAGCGAAAAACGAAACCTCACTTTTGTCCAATCACGTGCGCGTGTCGCAATGTTCGAACCCACAGATCTTACTTTACGAGTAAGTTTTCATTCAAACTTTTTCAATTACATTTTTTAAATACCCAGTCATACAAGTATCATGAAGAATAAAAATTATTTAAGGAAAAAATAAATATTTGGAAATATGCCATTCAAATATGTGTGCATTATTCTTCTATTACATCATATTTATATTCGTAGTACCGCCGCTCCCTATGTGACACCAGCTTCCAGAGGGGCGCCATCCCAGTTGTTAAAAAAAAAAAAAAAAAAAAAAACCTTCCGTTCTATATTTATATTAACATAGTAAACGTAAACTATGAAAATACCGTATATGCCATATATAATTAAAAAACAAAAAGCATTTTACGGTGAAGACTGAGCATGCGTGTAAATTACTGGGGTTGGAGTGTGTGAGGATCGCAAAGCTGGATAGCTGTATTTTGAAACACACTTCTTTAATTTCATAATTGATACAAAATGTATTAATTTTGTATTTTATATACTTTGTCCCAACAGTTACTAAAAAAAGTGAATAAACCGTCGAGTTAAGCCACACAGCATCAGACTCTCAGTCATCACAATGATTCATGGCTTCAGTGTAAGAAAATATGAAATACTAATAAATAATACATTTAAAACTGTGACATATTTGTTTTGAAAGTCTCTATGTATCATACAATGAAAAGTATACATCATAATTCAAATTATATTTTTTTTAAAATAAATTATTATTATTATTCACAAAATAGCACAAAAATAGCTACATTAGTATTTATAATGCTGATTTCAATTTTAATATGGAAACCTTATCAAATATGGAACAAACTGAAATTAAACCACTAAAGTATTTAAATCTATGTATTTTTTATGCTATTGCTAATTATTATCTCCTCCTTGAATGGCAACCTTATCGTGGTGGAGGGTTTGAGTACCCAAATGATCCTAAGAGCTGTTGTCCAGGGCTATATGCCCCCGGTAGGGTTTTCAACTCCCACCTCTGGCAGAGCTTCGACCAGATTCTGAGGGAGACTGGAGACATGGAGTCCGAGTGGACCTTGTTCTCCACCTCGACTGTCAATGCAGCCACTCTGATCTGTGGCCGTAAGGTCTCTGGTGCCTGTCAAGGAGGCAATCCCCAAATCCGGTGGTGGATACCAGAAGTAAGGGATGCCGTCAAGCTAAAGAAGGAGTCCTACCGGGCCTGGCTGGCTTGTGGGATTCCTGAGGCAGCTGATGGGTATCAGTTCGGGTGGTTGTGGAGGCAAAAACTTGGGTCTGGGAGGAGTTTGGTAAGGCCATGGAGAAAGACTCGAAAAAATATTTGCAAACTGTATGGTACCTCACAAGGGAAAAGCAGTGCCCTGACAACACTGCTTACAGTGAAGGTGGGCAGCTGTTGACCTCAATTGGGGATATCGTCGGACAGTGGAAGGAATACTTTGAGGATCTCCTCAACCCCACCGACATGTCATCCATTGAGGAAGCAGAAGCTGAGGGCTGTCTTGGCTGCAGCAATGCGTGGCAGTCGGGGACAGTGCCTCTGCAATGGCAGACTGGGGTGGTGGTCCCTATTTTTAAGAAGGGGGACCGGAGGGTGTTTTCCAACTACAGGGGGATCACACTCCTTAGCCTTCCTGGGAAAGTCTATGCCAGGGTACTTGAGAGGAGAATTAGGCTGATAGTTGAACCTTGGATTCAGGAAGAACATTGTGGGTTTTCGTCCCAGTCGTGGAACACTGGACCAGCTTTATACCCTCGCCGGTCTGCTGGAGGATTTTTTGGAGTTTGCCCAACCAATCCACATGTGTTTTGTGGATTTGGAGCAGGCATTTGACCATGTCCCTTGCGGCCTCCTGTGGGGGGTGCTCCGGGAGTGCCCCCACATCTGTCCCTGTATGACCGGAGCAGGAGCTTGGTTCGCATTGTCGGCAGTAAGTTAGACATGTTAGACTCCAGCAGGACTGCCCTTTATCACCGGTGCTCTTCATAATTTTTATGGGCAGGATTTCTAGGCACAGCCAGGGGCTGGAGGGTGTCCATTTTGGGGACCACATGATTTCGTTTCTGCTTTTTGCTGATGATGTTGTCATGTTGGCTTCATCAGGCCAGGACCTTCAGTGTGTGGACAGTTTGCAGCAGAGTGTGAAGCAGCTGGGATGAGAATCAGCACCTCCAAGTCCAAGGCCATGATTCTCAGCTGAAAAAGGGTGGCTTGGTGGAGAGCTCCTGCCTCAAGTGGAGGAGTTCAAGTATCTTGGGGTCTTGTTCATGAGTGATGGAAGGATGGGGTGTTAGATTGACAGGTGGATAGGTGCAGTTTCTGCAGTGATGCGGTTGATGTACCTGTCTGTTGTGGCAAAGAAGGAGCTGAGCTTCAAGGCAAAGCTCTCGATTTACCGGTCGATCTACGTTTCTATTCTCACCTATTATCATTAGTCGGCCGAAATGTGCTTTCTCTGTAGGGTGGCTTGGTGCTCCCTTTTAGATAGGGTGAGGAGCTCAGCAACTCGGGAGGTGCTCAGAGTAGAGCCACTGCTCCTCCACATCGAGAGGAGCCAGCTGAGGTGGCTAGAGCATCGGATACACTTCGCATCGGGGTCCTGATCACTCTGTCGGGATTTATTCTTCAAGAACAACCGGCTGGATGTACATTATTCCTTACTTAATGAACAGGTAGTTCCAAGTCAGTTTAATCCCCATTCTATATCAATGCGCTGCTTTAAATGATACACACACCACTCGCACATAAACACAGTGAGAGAGAGAGAGGTCGGGGATTGCAGATTGCTACACATCGGGTGATTCTTGGCCTCCACGTTGTGCATTTAAAATCTTTTAATGCACAGCAAACCATTGATTATCCCTTACATATATATTTTTTATTCATAATCATGAACTAAATGACTAATGTACTATAAAAAAATACACAAGTGACTTGAAAACCTTTCATTTTTTTTCTTTTTTTATTTCGATATATTTTCCTTTCCAATACACGTTTTAAATAAAAACCTTAATTTTGGTCATTATTATGTATAATAATATTTGCAGGTTTTTTATATTCGGAATAATTGATTATTTTGTTTCCTGGCAGAATTGCTGGGGTGGGATAAAATAACAAAATGCAAAAACCTATCATTCATACATAAAAATAAACAAATATGAGAATAACAAATATAAAAGAGATAAAATGAGAGACAGGCATTTGAAGATGTTTCAGACAGTGAGCCGATGAGGGCACGAGGGGCTCTGGATTGAATTTCAGCACGACAGCATTCCCCAGTGCTGCAGTGAGCATGAGAGGGAGTGAAGACAGTGACCTACAAACAGGTTTAAGTATCCTTAGGGCACTGACTGAGCGGAGGACAGGGTACAGGAGAAAACACCTCCTGTTGGACTCATAGGGTAGACCGTCTGGCAGAAAGGGGGGACACTAGATACACAGCTCATGGTGTGGTGAAGGTAGGGAAGAATTACGGATAGCGTGGGGTAACTTTTCTGGATTTACGGACACTAGCGCCAGAGGGTAAGTGGAGGGACAGTCTTTTCAGAAACTTTTCAGAGACCCAAACCTCAATACCAATTTTCTGATTTTTCTGAGATATTTACTTGCAAGGGAATGTGGCACTTTTATTGAACATTTTTGCCCCTTACCTTCATTTAAGTCTTGTTTTACAGTTGTTTTATACTGAAAGGATGTTTTGGTGTCTTTACATAAACTGGTTCTGTTAACAGGGATGGTTTAATAGTCTTGATTTTTTATTTTTTTGACAAAAGTATTTATTTAATTATTGATTAATATTTAATTTGATTTATTTGTCTGATGTCATGTAGTCTTATTCTTAGGGTGAGGTTCAAAGTTGTAATGGATCTGTCTCTGGGAGTCAGCACAGGGTTCTGATAGAGTACATGAAATGTTTGTATATGATTTCATGGAACGGCAGGAGAAGTACCATCTTCAGTTACATAACTGGAACGGGACTGTATAAATGTCTTGTTGTAGAGCAGATTATTTTTCTATTACACAGTCTATTTCACATTTTAATTCAACTGTACCAATTATAAAATAGATAAAAGTATTTAGCATTATAAACGTGTTATTTATTTAAATGTATTAAATTAAACTGCATTACACATAATCTGTAAATATTATTTCATGTAAATGAAAAAAAAAATTGGAGTATGTTTTTCAGTTTTTCTACTTAACTCATGAAATTCAACATGTTTTCTGTTATTTGTATTTGTAGTTATTCACATTTTTTTTAGCAATTTACAAGTGTAATGCAATTAATACAATGTAAATTACATTTAATTTAAATATGCATATACTAGATTGATTGATTGATTGATTGATTGATTGATTGATTGATTGATAGTTTCGATCTAACACCCATTTAACAAACCTTTCACCGCTGGGTTCATGCTTGGCTGAAATGATTGTGTTTCTACTCAATAAAACAGACTGAGTGAACAAGAAAGATGGACAAAGGAGAAGGAGAAGAACCGGACAGGGAAACAGAGGCCAAAAAACAAGAAGAGGAAGAGATCAGTGAAATTGACAAGAATCTCAAGGACCAGCGCAACAAGGCAGAAAAGGGTGACAAAGAGAAGGTTGAGAGGAAGAGAGAGAATCGAAGATCTGGCTCAATGTTGAAGGGAGGTTGGGCCCTGTCTGAACGTCTGGCCATCAATGTGTCAGGCATGCGCTATGAAACACAGATTCGAACCCTGGCCCAGTTCCCTGACTCTCTGCTCGGTGACCCTCAGCGGCGTCTGCGCTACTTTGACCCACTCCGAAATGAGATCTTTCTGGACCGCAACCGATTCTGCTTTGATGCCATCCTTTACTTCTATCAGTCCGGAGGTCGGTTACGGCGGCCTGCCAGTGTGCCTCTAGATGTCTTCCTGGATGAGCTGCGCTTTTATGAGCTGGGAGAGGATATCATGGCTCGCTTCAAAGAGGATGAGGGCTTCCCCAAGGAGGAGCCTCGGCCCCTGCCAGACAATGAGATCCAGCGCAAGCTGTGGATGCTCTTTGAGCACCCCGAGTCCTCTGGAGGTGCCCGTATCATCGCCATCATCAGCGTGATGGTGATTGTGGTCTCAATCCTCATCTTCTGTTTGGAGACGCTGCCTGACTTCAGAGTAGAGAAGGAGCAGAGAGAGGTGAGAAGAACAGTGTTTGACCAGGTGTCTGCACTAGCAAACTGATCTCAGCTCATATTTCCATACAGAAAATGCAGGATTCATTTTTTTCATTAAAAGTACACATAATGCACAAAACATTAATATGAAATAATGTTAGAATGGCTGTTTGCATGAAGCAGATGGGTTACTGCGCATATAAAGATGAATGAGCATAAATAAAATGTATTAATATTAATATATTATTTAAAGTTAGCATGAAAAGAAAATTCACCCTATCTCTTTGCTAAGAATGTTATTAGAGTGCATGTCATTGATCTTACTGTGAATTGATGCATCCATGATATGTTTCTTTCTTTTTTTTTTACTTAATTTTTTAATCAAAATTTTATAACTTGGGGAAAAACTAAAGACTTCTCTCTGGTGATGTATTTCTCCAGTTATTAAGTCCACATAAATCCTGAACTTCTTAATTACTGACCTCATTAAGATCCGCCTTCCTCCAATCAACAACCAACTAACAGAACCAAGTCCCCGACATGTTTTTTTTTCTTCTAAATAATCAATTTAAATTCGATGTACATCACAATATGGAAGAAAGGGTCTTTTGCTACTTCGGTTATGTTGCAACTTTAATATTACAACATTTATTATATTTTTACTATTACTATACTATTAAAATATATCAATAACTATTTTAATTGAAAGCCCATATGTGTGGTCACATTTACTGTTGTTCTGTGAATTCCAGCGAAATTTTGCTAATGTGTCTGCACCTCAATGTACTTGACTGAGATGTTTACATGTTTAATGGTTGACTTGTTCTGTTGCCACATTGAATTTTAGTGCAAAAATGAATCCAAGAAGTGTGCTATGTAAATGTACACTGCATACTGAATTTCTATCAAATGTAAAAACAATGCTTAATGCTACACGCTAAACTATTTTGAACACAAAGGCATTCTTACTGACTACATATAGTTTCATATACAAATGTAAAAAATGTGCACACATTTCAAATCGCACAAATAAGGGAAGTTTAAAATGTGAGAGGTTGCATAAAAAGAAAACAGCAGATGAAAAGTTCAGGAGCAGAAGAGAGTGTAGGTTTATTGCTGAGATTATTTTAGACGTGTCGTTAAATCTGATACACAGATTTGGAGTAAAGACACTGGGGGGTTGGAAAACAGTCAAGTGACGTGTCCTTGGAGAGATGCAACCGGCCTACACAGATAGAAAAAAAGGGAAGGAGATGAGAAATGACAAGGTGACAGGTGACAGTATGAAAGAGCGTCTGTGCTTGATCGAGTGAGGGGATATAGAGAGACACAGGGTGGGTTAGGAGCAAGGAGGGAAAGTTAGTAAAGAGTATCAAATTAGTTTCCCAACTGCTTCGGCACAAGACTGCAACCTCAACATGCTGCCAAAGCAGCTCAGTAATTCTGCATGGCTCAGACCAGTAAACTAAAGCAGATGAGAGAGAGATGGTACATTCTCAAGTTTCACCTTAGAGATCTAAGGCGTTATTTTTAGAGTAAGGACACCCCTTCAGAGCATATTAACACAGACACAGGAGCTTGCATTAATAAACAGACACCCTCAAATGCTGAAATAGGAATGGAAACACACTTTCACAACTTATGATGACTTCAGCTAAATCTAAGTAAGCACTACGATAGGGAACATTTACCAGCCAGCTAGCCAGAGACAAGATTACAGACCACACGATCATACGAGCTCACATCTCACATGTCATATCTTCTAATCTCCCGTCTTACTATTTAAAAATCTGTTTTCTATCCAAACATATGTTTAGCTTTGTTATATGACTGGAAACTTAAGTTAGGTTCTATGTGTTTATGGATACATCGAAAATGCCCCTACTATGGTTACCTTTTACATTTTTTTATGGAGTGATAAAGATCAAAAATGATTGACCTTTGAGTCAAAGGTCATGTACTGGGACATTTAGCTTCACTTAAGAAGTGGGTGTCAAATGGGCAAACAATTTGTTTCAATCGGGCACTTGTTAGGCAAAACATGTTTGGCCTTAAAAGTAGTTTCAGAAATTAGCTTTCTACTAAACAGTTTTATCAACTTAAAGATACAATGTAACACAAAAAAATAAATAAAGCTGCATGCTCTGCTCCTCTGAGTGAATGTGCTTTGTGGAGGAAGCATTAAAATCTACATTGAATAAACTAAGATAAACAAGGCCTCATCATTATGCTGTTGTTTTGACTTATTACAAACACTGCTGTTTTTAAATAAATTATGTAATAAAAGTTACAAACATGACAAGTTGTTAAAACTAGACAGTGAGCAGGATTGCCCATCTAATAAGGTCAAATGTTATAACGAATTCACCCTACTGTTAGAGAGCTACGTGTATGTCTATCTTTTCGATAGAGATTCTTAACTGTTTGTTGAGATTAAATTAAAAAATAAATAAATAAATAAATAAATAAATAAATAAATAAATAAATAATAATAATAATAAATCGCTGGGTCAAGTTTTAACCCTGTGAGTTCTCGCACCTCTGAAAAGCCAAGCCAATATTGATTCAGGTTTTATTACAAACTCAATTGCTTCCTCTTTGCTTGTTTATTTATTTATTTGTTTTATCTTTTATTTTATTACACGTTTAAGGATCATACCTTAACATACCTTGAATACAGAAAATGCACTTTATACTCTGGCTGTGCTTAATATGTTTTTCAATGTCATAAGTTTCTATCCAGTTTCCATATCTATCCATATCTTTTTTCTTTTCTCTGTCTCTTTTGCAGCAAGCGTCATACCAGGCTATCCTGGCTGGAAACAGTACCTTGCACAGCCTAATGTCCTCTCCCTTTCAAGATCCATTCTTCCTGGTGGAGACCATGTGTATCTGCTGGTTCTCGTTTGAGCTAATGATGCGTTTCTCCTGTTCTCCCAGTAAGATGTCCTTCTTCAAGGATGTGATGAACATCATAGACTTCTTCGCAATCATTCCCTACTTCGTCACGCTCGGCACAGAGCTGGCCAAGTCTAAGGGAGCGACGCCGTCCATGTCGCTGGCGATCATTAGGGTCATCCGTCTGGTTCGAGTCTTCCGGATCTTCAAGCTGTCTCGCCACTCCAAAGGCCTTCAGATCCTGGGCCAGACGCTGAAGGCCAGCTTGAGGGAGCTGGCGCTGCTCATCTTTTTCCTCTTCATCGGAGTCATCCTGTTCTCCTCGGCCGTGTACTTTGCTGAGGTGGACAACCCTGGAACTGCCTTCACCAGTATCCCAGAAGCCTTCTGGTGGGCTGTGGTCTCGATGACGACAGTGGGCTATGGCGACATGTACCCGATGACGGTGGGCGGAAAGCTGGTGGGCTCCATGTGTGCCATCGCCGGCGTGCTCACCATCTCGCTTCCCGTTCCCGTCATCGTTTCCAACTTCAGCTACTTCTACCACCGTGAAACGGAGTGTGTGGACAACCAGGAATACACACACGTCAGCACTTCCCTTTGGGAGGAGGAGGAAGGTGGGGAAGAAGGAGAAGATGCTGAGGAAGGGCCTGGGGAACAGGGAGACCGCGTTCCTCTTGAAGGAGGCATGGCCTATAGGGGGATCTGTGCCCCTCTAAATGGGACTCTCCTGTCTGGGCTTTGTGTGGGTCCGACCGGAGTGCAAAGTGTAGGGAGCGTTTACCCGCTGGTCACTCAAGTCTGAGAGACTGGAGATCAAAGAAGAGGAATGAGAGATGGAGGAGGTTTAAAGGACACTGCCTCGCTGTGACTCACTGAACATATGGGGATGATGGGAAGGAATTAATGCAAGAATCAGAAAAAGAGGCTGAGAAGAAGGTACAAAATGCAGATGCAGCATCCAATTGAAAGGTATGAAGAAGTTACAAAAAACATTGCCTATCTATCTATAAAACATCTATGAAATGTTTCCTAACTTTCTGGGAACCAAACTTTTATTTTGACTGCACGATCTTAAACCTTAAATCACTGAATGTATTTATTTGTGAAACTATTTGTATCTATTCAGAGAGGGCCATCTCTGAAAGAATAGCTGAGGATAAGCTGAGCTGTGTTGTGCAATAAAAGCATTTGAACCTTTGCTTACTGCAGTTGTCGACATATATATCGGACTTATTCGTAGGGAGAAGAGCCATGCGGTATCACTTAGATGGCATGAACTTTGTCACCCGGGTTGCAGCCATGAATGTGCCAGGGATTTTTTGTGCAATGAATGGATAAAGTCTTAAGCATCATTCATCTGGAACAGTTTTGTGTTACTGCTGTTCTGACATTGTTGAAATGCTGTGAATAAATGACGTGAGTGTGTGTGTTCAAAAACTTTTTAGGAAAACATGTAATATATAATGTGTGTGTGCTCTATGTATTGTATAACGCTGAGCCATGTTTGTGTACTATTTATTAAAATTTGTAATCACACAAAAATCATACTGAAGTTGCGCAGTGATCTACAAAACGAACAAACAAACTGAAAGTGGAATCTTCTCCAGCTGATATCTCATGTCTTTAAAAGAGTCATATTTTACATAATAATCATATGCTGTTTCATATTAACAATATTTAAGGTAATTTTAATAATTTTAGACCATAACAAATAAATAAATAAGTTCAAATAAATACAGTTTCGGGCAAAAATAAAAATACAGTAACAAAACATTTTAAATCTGGCAGTCCAGTGATGATGTAAAGCATGCCTCCATAACCAATGTTCTCCAGACCTCACTTCTTAGTATGCAGACTGGGACTGAAGACAGTCTGGATTTGAGAGTGATGTCCCATTCCTAGTGGGTCATCAGAGTCCAGATTTATGTCCTTAATATAATGTTTCACCTCCTGTATGTGGCTGTCCTCTCTCACCGCCAACAGATAATCCATAACGGGGAGGAACCGAGAAAGTGGGGCACTGTGTTTCTGCCCAGACTGCTTTGAGTGGAGCGACACAGGACGATCGGAGTGTGGAGAAAGAAAATAAGAATATCCATCCTCCAGTAGCACTTCGTGGAAGGTGCAGTCTCCTTCAGAGTAATGCAGCTGAAAAACAAAAACAAAAAACAAACTCAGTACCAAGTTTGCATTTAATTGGTCAATTTGATATTTTATATAATTATTTATAATTTAAAAAATGCAGTTTGTTTCTGTGATGGTTAAAGCAACATTTTCAGTATCGTTATCTGATAATTATTATAAATTTTGAAAACAGCATATTTTTTTGTAAAAACCATGATACATTTTTTTCAGGATATAATAATAATAATTAAAAAAAAAAAATTATTTGAAATATTTTTTGTAATATTATAAATGTCACTTTTGATCAATTAAATGCCTCACTGCTAAATAAAAGTATTAATTTCTTAAAAACCTTAACTATATAAGGTATTCTTTAAACAATTCTATATTATAAAATTTCATATTTTGCTTGTACAATTTGCTTTTAAAATGGAAACATAGTAAATGCTAGTATCCATTTTATGTATACACTGCTTTCTGCTACAAAAGAATGGTGTCTTTTGAACTAATTGTCATATTTTCAGATTTATTTTTCTTAAAAAGAAACATAATCTATTGGATATTTTAAATCTCTGAAGACATTAGTATGTTCAGACCTGTCCTTTCAAGTTGTCTTCATCATCCACGCAGAGGAAGAGAGATGTAGCCTCACTCTGGATGACCGTCTCACCCGCTTTGACCGAGCGCAGGCTCAGCACACCTGCAGAGCGGCAAACAACACCACACTTCCATCAGCGCTGTGAGCATTCACACATCACCTTTGGACCTCTATATTAACAACTGCTGCCACTATAAAATATTTTCACAACATCAAACCAAAAGGGAAACAACTATTGTTATTATTGGCATAACCCTTGCTATCACAGGTATTGTGAATCGTTATCTTTTCTGATAAGGTGTTCTGAGAAGTAAGGCTATAATGATGGTTACATGATTACAATAGTACTCTTACAGTAAACTGTGCTCTATAACTCATGTTTTCAGCACTTGCTTACAGTTGCGCTTCTTTGCTGGGGACCCTCGGACGGAGCCATCAGGCTTCATTTCAAGGAACAGCCCATGCTTTCTGTTCTCTAAAATGGACAAAAACACACACACACACAGAAACATGAACACACTTATTGACTTTACCTCAAGGCAGTCTTTGCTCTTTAGGAATTAAAAAGCATAGTACAGTTGCAGTGCAAAATAAGTTCCCTGAAATAAAAGGTTTTATTGTCACATCACCACACCAAGTAAAAAGATTGACTGATTCCAGATAGCCTTGTTGACAGAAGAAAGCACCACATGTCACAGTTATCCACAATAAGCGGATCCTAACATCTTAACAGTGCAGCTCAAAAAAAAAGAAAGAAGCAGAAACCAATCTGCAGCTACTGAAACAGGTTAAAGGTGAAGATTACCTGTGAAGAGCAAGCGTTCCCTGACTTGTGTGCCGAACGGCAGAAGCACGTTCTGTTCAGGAACATACATACACCAATGAAGAGGAGGAAACAGAGCCAAAAAAAAGAAAAAACTGGTAAAAAGCATGATTGACCGAACCGACCAGGTGGGCTTCAATACAAACAGACGGGATGAAAAAAGTAAAAATTTCATCAAATATAATATAATGTAATAATAAACCGTAAAACTGACTTAAAATGTAAATGATATATAAAAACAAAGAGGATAAATCCCATTTGTGAAAAAAAAAACACTGAGTAGCGATATCTCCAAGCCCACCAGATGCTGAGATGGTCTACACCGAAGACATGTCCCTGTAAACTCGTATTTATATGAGAGAGCGACAGAGAAGACATGAGTCACTCCAGTACGAAAAGGAAAAATGATAACAAACTTGTTTTCAGGAAATGAAGGAGGATAAACTGATGGTAAATCTTCACTATGTCAGTCACGTCTTTGATCTCAGAGGACAGGGAACCCGACTTCTGGATCAAGAGGAGAACATACAGTCAATTAGTTTGCATAGTACAGATTATTCACTGTTTATTTAATATAAAGTCCTTAATTTTATTTCCTAGGATTAAGAGGAAATGGGAGTGGAGGTGGCAGTTTAAACAGAACAGATAAGAGACAATAAAAAGCACTCAATGGGGGTTTCGTGCTCATCTGTGAGGACGTGAGGACACTACCGTCCCGCCAGCTAGAGAGGGCAGTGTGGCATCAAGTTAGGATCAGAAAAAGTGTGCAAGTCTTATCTTAACAAAAGTTAGCACACACATGCTAACCCGGTCTCTCAATCTTTATTAGATGTACATGATTCAAGATATTAGACAGCTCAACTCCATTAAGTGTTGACTGATGTCTTTTATCATAGAATCAGAGTCCCTGAAAAACTCAAATCCTTTTCCCCAATTGCCATTTTGCTCTTTCATCCTAATACAACTCCTTTAAGCTTTCGCATTCAGTCTCTGTGACGTCCAGGGTCCCTTGTAATCATCTGTCTCCCGCCTCACTGTTGTCCTGGGACGAATGAGGAGGACTGACGTCTTTCTGGCCATCTGCCGCTCTCTCCCTCACTCTTCTTTGAGCGGATTAAGTGTTTTGATGTCTTTGTCTCATCAATGTGTGGAAACTTTGACTCTGTGCATGTAGGGATTTCTATTCGCCCAATGGTCTTAATACGAGAGCGAGACAGGATTTAAACGTGCCTCGTGGTTGACATCGACTCTTACACAAAAGGCATTAAAGGACAACCACTCAATAAGTCAAATAAATCGTTAAGATTTTATTATCCACCCCATAGACAGCAGCAGAATTCATGGGAAATGAAGTCTTTCAGACATGAATACATAAGTCAGACAAAACACACGCTAATTTTTACTAGTTCAAGTGCAACACTAGACAATAATAACTCCATAATAGCAAATTACAACAATATTAACATCGAAATAATTCTAGAATGGTAAAGGAAGGAAAATTTTGTTATTTTTATAGTTTAAGAGAGAGTTTTTAGAACCGTCTCAGCAATACTAACCCAAACAAATGATGTGCAGTAAGATTACAGAGCCATAATATCCATTGCTTACGATTGGGGAAGGATTTGATGAGGAATTTGAGAATTCATACTGAAATCTGAGATGGCAAATCTGAGCACAATTTGAGACATTGTAGGATGTGTTCCGAAACTCTTTACAATAAATTTGGCTCTTCTTTTTCCTGACTTCAGCTATTTAAGTCTCTGTTGGCTCTTTATTTTATTTCAAAGGAGACACTATTAAGCTATCAATCTTTTCTGTTTTATCGTATTACACTACCATTCAAACGTTAGGGGTCGGTAAGAAGTCTCTAATGCACACCAAGGCTGTAATTATTTAATCAAAGATACAGTAAAAACACTAATATTGGGAAATATTATTACATTTTTACAACAGCATCATTACTCCATTCTTCAGAAATCATTCAAATATCATGATTTTCTGCTCAAGAAACTTGATTATTATTATTATATGTTTTTTATATGTTTAAAAGGGTTGTGCAGTTTAATACTTTTGTGGAAACATAATACGTATAATAAGTCAAATGCAATTTCAGGATTCTCCGGTGAATAGAAAGTTCAAAAGAACACCACTTATTATGTCACAGAAATGTTTGTAACATGCTGAATGTCTTTAGAGTCAAAGAGAGCTGAACTTCAGATGAAAATGACTCTTTGTTATTGTCTTCCTGCATTACTGACCAACTATTTTCCAGCTTAACACCGTAAAGCTGCTTTGATGCAACCATTATTGTATAAAGTGCTATACAAATAAAGCTGGCTTGACTTGACTTTTGATCAATCTAATGCATCAATGCTGAATAAAGTATCAATTTATACAAATTAAAAATGACTGACCTCTGACTATTTAGCAATTATAATTTAATACTATAATAATTTATAATGTGTAATTTTACAATCATTTACAATTTAATAATTCAATAATCTTTATTTAAAAGAAAGTATTGCAATTATCTGGCTATATGTTCTAAAGTATGTAAAATATATTTGATAAAAAAAAATATTTCATTTTTTTGATTTTTATAACTGGATGTGAGTAAGAACTACACTGACGTTCACACAGTATGAGAGTGGACAAGCTGTGCGAGGCCCAACAGTATAAAAGTATTACGCCAGGTTTGTGTAACTGCACTTGTCCCAGTAACACTTAAGCCTGATGTCACACTCACTAATATAAACAGTGTATTGGTAAATCTGTTCATGCAAATGATGTTTTTGGTGTATGATTCACATTTTTAAGACATGCAGATGTGGAAAGAACATGAGGGGTACGGGAAGAAACTACCTCATGTTACTCACAGCTGCTTGGGACATCCTTGCCACCTTCGAAAGAAAACATAAAACGGAAGATTTGGAAAAACTTTGGACTGTTTATAGGAACCAACTGCTTGGACTCATTTGAACTGCTTGTTAATGTTGCACTGGCAACTGAACAAAGTAAATTTCGACTATAAAAGTAAACTAAGGCAACTCAAATGAGTCAAGGCTGTCTTTCCCCTGAACTACTGAATAAGTCTGAGTTTAACAGTGTAGTGCAGTGACATCCAGTGTTATAACCATTGCCCCAGTAGCCTAGATAAATTATATGATAGGGAAGTCAAAGAAGAAATTAAATCAAGACTGGCAGAGCATGTGCAATAAATGCTCAAAGCCATTCATCCGGTTTATTACTGAAATCCTGTAAAAGCAAATTAGCTGTAAGTTACGAACAGCTGCTGTTGCTAGACTGTAAAGCTGAAACTAAGAGTCATAGTGAAGCCCAGTGAACACTCCATTCACTTATGTCAAGTTTCTCAAATCACGACACACACAGGTACTCAACGTCTTTGCCAAACAACAAAAAATGCCAGCTTTCATCCAGAAAGGTGGGTTCTGAAATACAGAAGAAGTATTGTGAAAATGTGGTAGAACTTCGTCTGTTTCGTTCAGGGCAGGTCACAAGGTGGGATGGTGTGGCGTCTGTCATACGCTGTGTCGTCGCTTTCTTCTCCGTCGCTCACCTCGTCCATCATTCTTTCTTTCTCCTCATCCTCCTCAGTCTCGCTCCCTTTATCCCGTTCCTGCAGTCTCTCTCTTTCTCTTTCTCTGTCTCTTTCCCGATTTCTGCTCCTCTCTCGAAAACCTCTGGGAAGAGTTGTAATCTGAGGGATGTGAAGTGATGAGTGTCAAGGACTTTTAACAGCATATTATCCACACACACACACACACACACACACAAAAGTCAATATAAGTACATCGGAATTAGACTGAAATGCATCGTTTACTCACCCTCATTTCATTACAATGTCATTTTCACCAAAAAAGATGTTGCAGTAAATATGCTACAGTAATACATGTTTATTGAATAACTATGTCTTAAAGCTGCAGTAGGGAACTTTTGACGCTCTAGCGGTTAATAAACAGAACTGCTTGCATCTTGCGGAAGAACATTGTAGCCGGAACTACTTCTCTCTGTTTATGTCTATGAAGAATCACAAAGGTACTGGGTTACTCCGCCGCGGTACCCCCGAAGTAATCTAAAATAGTCTGAATATAAACACTTATTATAGGTGCACCCTAGTGATTCAGGACAAGCTAAAAACACGGTTTGGAAAATGGATTCATGGTGTACTCGCCTATTTTATAAATTGTGTAAATCTTGAACACAAAAAAAATTTACGGACCGCAGCTCTGATTGGTTATTTTTTACCTGGAGCAATGTATTTCTGCAAATGGCAATACGACCACTGGGAGGAGCCAGAGGAGCTTGATTTTTTTCACAGATTATCTATCTATTTTTCTACTTTCAGGACATAATGACAGGTTTCACAAATACATTTTTACAAAAGTTACCTACTTCAGCTTTAACATACTGTATACAGTGACTTACGATTGTGGTGAAATTACTATCAGATTTATGGTTGAAAGTACACCTATGATGTATTATAACTAGATTAAATGATGACAGGCATTTTCATTTTAGGTGATATATGTCTTTAAGACCTAAAATCTAAGCATATATTTATATTTTTTGCCTCACCTGGTTGTCGTGAGTGGGCAGGGCGCAGTATCCAGGCTCCGTCCTGCATAAAAGACGAGGGGAATGCGTTCGGAAAGGCCTCGGGGAGTGAGAGCACACGGAGCGAGGGGAGGGCGAACGAATGGAGTGGGGTGACGGGGAGCGGACGGAACGGGGCGAGTGTGGGATAGAGTGCGATTGAGACAGTGAAGGGGTCAGAGACGGGGCGTGATGGTTGAGCTTTGGGGGGCGCGGGGAGCGAGGGGGCAGTTCGGGTGGTTTGAGAGGGTCTATGAGGTCTATTTCAGTGAGGAGAGGTGGAGGGGGGACAAACTCCTCGTCTGAGAGAGGGATGTCCCCGTCGATCACGGCAAGCTCTGCCCGTGATAGGTGGTCCACAATGCCTGCCCCGAAAGAGTCACCCACGACGTTAATGGAGGTGCGCATTCTGTCGCTGAAGACAAACAAAAGACAGCTCTAAAAGCTGACACAAAACAGCTCAGGACAGCTGTTTATATTCATGAGGACAGCTGATAATCAGTCAAGACAAAACCAGGGCCGTCTTCAGGGGGTTGTAAGTAATGGCCCATGCATAACCCAAACAGAGAGAACTCACAGTAGCCAATCGACAGCGACGAGCAGGCTGATGTCTTGAGTTGGAAGGCCCACAGCGGTCAAGATTAGCAACATGGTGACCAGACCCGCACTGGGAATACTGGCGGCTCCCACACTGGCCAAAGTCGCTGTCATACTGCAGAGAAAGAAAGAGAGGGGATTATACCACCCTGACTGAGACGGTATGGGGCAGCACTGACAGATATGATCTATTGAGGGGTTCAAAAAAAAGATGGAATAGTAAGACGTTGCCAGCTCAGTTAAAGTAGGAACATCTATGATGTAGCTGCTGGTTAAAGTTTTTTTTTTTAAATGTACTACAATTATAGAGCCATAGTAATAAAAAGCAATTTTAATAACCGTAATAATAACCAGATTGTTATGGCACAAAACAAAGGATCACAAAACCAAACTTCTGTCATGACAACTCTGGGAGGGATTGGCATGTAACGTACTTAATGTACGTTAATGTGTTTGGTCTTGGCGGAATAGATCTGCTATGCTGCTGTGGCAGAGCAAGACTACCTACTTCCAAGACATCCACAACATGCTGCTATGAACATGTACAAAATATTGCTGCTACAAACATAACATACATGAAATAACCCCCATATAGCATAGATAAATCACCTCATAACAGATCTATACAGGTGGAGCTGGGGAAGGTGGAGGGTTTCTGAAGCAAGCTGCAGCTGCTACGGTAAGTCCTAGTTATATATTTGGATGCTGAGCAGTGAGCTCATTGGCTACTGATACAGGAAAGAACCAATCAGCTGTGCCATGTGATAATGATGTCATTAGGTCAGATTAGCCGCGTTTCCATATTAGCCCCCTCCGGCCCATTTAAAGCACTGGCTCTTACTTGCCTGACAGTGGAAAAGATGCTTTTGAGTTAGACCTATCGGACTGCACCCTCAATTTCATGCCAGAACTCTGTATATATGACTCATAAGTCAAAACTACTCACATGCTGTCTGTGAGAACTAGCAGGCAAATATTTAAAACAGACAACAAATGTCATATTAAAAATTTATTGTACAGAATAAATTCTTATCTAAGCAAATAAAATAAACAAACAAACAAAAAAATATATATAAATTTGCAGTCATTTAAATGTGAATGTGCTAAAAGCTGAATGTTCATGTGGTAAATATGGAAAATTACATCAGAGCAAACCAAAAACCCCATTCGAAATAATTCCCTCCACTGCAAAAGCCACAATTTGTCTGGTTTCAATTTCACATCTCCTTACCTAACAGTAACAATCTGTCCTCCATCTAGAGAAATGTCATTCATCTGGGCGATGAAAATGGCTGCTACAGCCTCATAGAGTGCAGTGCCATCCATGTTTATGGTGGCTCCAATGGGCAGCACAAAGCGTGTCACACGCTTGTCAATCTTTAGATTCTCTTCCAGACAACGAAACGTCACTGGCAATGTCCCAGCACTGAAAAAGAGAGAGTTAAATTGATTATAGTTGTCTAATAAATGCTTATTTGTCGTTTGAAAAATTACTATGATAAAAAAGTTGATAGGATTGCATTGCATGCATATTCCGTGCCAAATTGACAGTTGGTTTGACATTCAGAAAATGGTTTGGCCCAACAGATGTAAACCCAGATTTATTCATAAACAACTCTCTATGACATGTTTTCATAATTTCCCACCCATTTAGACAGATTAATCTTTCTAGAGTTCTATTCTGGAGAACATCAGAAAGTCTGTTTGGCCAGATTAGTTAGTGTGGATGATTTGTGTGGTGTCAAAAATATGTCATCTATCTGATGTGCTTTAGTTTTTTTTTCCATTATGTTGGAGTTTATAGTCAAATTTCCACATACCAGTATAAAATATAGTTTTTAACATGAGAAAAGTATTTTGGCTGTGCTATATGTAAAAAAAAAAAAGATATAGATCTTGCTTCTCAAGACAATATTGTTTAGCCAAAAGTGAACTTTAACCCTTTCGAGTCGATTAACGCATATATGCGTTTTGAGTCATTTTCACCTGATAACCCCAAAAAGAACTTAAATTACACTCTCAGTTTTAATCGTACAGATAAGAGCAATACATCAATCGAATCTGTAAAGGGTCTAGTTTTTTTTGGATACAGACATAATAACAAAAAACCTTTGTGCACTTATAAAATAAAGATAACAAACAAGGTGCGCTGTCTACAGTCTTTGTCTCCGCTGATCGTCATGTACAAACATTTCATTAAAATGAACTGTAACTCCGTGAATACTCAACGAAGAGACATGAGAGAGATATCTATAGAAAGCCTGGAATGTCTACTTTTAAACTAAACAAGTGCTGCCGAAAACAAATATTCTGAGATAAAGTAATCCATATGAAAACAACGCGATGTCTATTTTTCATATCTCCGCTCATTATATTTAATGTGACCACGCCCCCGCGCTGAACACGCTATTCAGATTCAAACTGAAGCGCGCGGCTTGAATACGCCCACACAGAAGAAAAAGCAGCCAGACTATTCTTCAAGTTTTTATTTTATTTTACTGTTTGCTTCGCGATGAGAGGACTAAGACATAATTCACCCCAAAAAGATGTGATGTGGTTGAGGATTTGAGAAATGGATTTCCTCAGAAAAAAGAATGAAGCACTTTATTCAGCAGAGATCATAAACAGAGTAAGTCTCTCTTTATTTATTTGTACTAGTTTTCACATAACGTGTAAACATTTTACTAGTTAGACTTTTTCCAAATACTTTTTCCAAACTATAATTCCTGACTAAATGTATAATCAAGTGAAACATTATGAAGTTTCAATAACAATATACAATACTATACCATTCAAAAGCTTGATGTAAATAATATAAATTTGACAAATAGAGATAACTCTAACAAATGTAAAAACAATGCAGTTCTTTCGATTTATTCCCCCTAAAAAAACCTGAAAAATATTATCAGCTCTTTTCAACATTAATAATAATAATAATAATAATGATGATAATAAATGGGGTTTATTTGGTAGAAAATAAGATTGTTAAAAGGATTTCTGAAGGATTGTGTGACTAGAGAAAGGATGCCAAAAAATTTGAAAGTCAGCTTTGATTGTTCCTAATAAACTGTTTAACTGCTCCCCCAAGTGGATATTAAATTATGTTGTGGGATAATTAAATATATTCTTAATAAACTACAAACATAAAATTATATACTTTTATTTTGTTCTCTTTCTTGTAAGTCCTCCCTCACAGTGGCACAGTTGAATGGGAGGCTCATTATGCAGCTCATTATGCAGCTCATTATGCGGGCCTTTGTCTTCTCAGGTGTAAATCACAATGATATTCATGATAGTTGACGCCTACTCGCATATGACTTTTACCAACAAAAAGTGTTTTAGAAAATTTAAATCAATATATTGTTTTCTGTGAGTGAGTAAACAAGATGATTTTCACATCATTCAGAAAGAAAAATTCTAGGCTACAAGCTCCAGTTCTCAACTTTTCCGGCAACCAATTTTATGTATGTGTTTTATTCCCTTATTCAAGTGATTTAACATTTTTAGTTTTTCACTAACCATGCATAACATTTTTTTTCTCAAAAATACAATCATGTACATGCATGGGTTTCACATATTATTATAGCCCAGTTTGTGCTGGTTACAGTGATATTAGACTTTACCCATTTAGATATTTATAAGAAACTGAAAAAAGCACAAATGTCAGGGCATGACAAAACTTCTCAAGGCCCCAAAAATACCCTTAGACTCCAGAGGGTTAAATATTCAGTCTATGCTGCCAGAACACTTCAATCAGCGTATCAGCATGAAACACATGAAGAGTGGTCTGCTGTCTGTACCTGCTGGCCGTTCCCAGAGCAGTGATCCACGCCTGGAAGATACCAGAGTAAAACGTGAAGGGGTTTTTCCGAGTCACGGCGAAGAATATGACTGGCAGGATGAGCGCGCCATGAATAATGAGACCGACTATGACTGTGACCATGTACATGCCTAGCTGCCTCGCCACCACTTCCAAGTCACCGATAGCAGCAATTTTCCCACAGATGAGGGAGGCAATGCCTACTGGAGAGTACCTGAAAACAGATTCATTGAATGTATTTAGTGTTTTTTTTTTTTTTTGTAATGTTGTTAAGCCATAACACTTAACACTTAAGTTCTCTAATTGTGTTTATCAAACATTAACAGTATATATATATATATATAAAAAAAAATGAATGAATGAATGAATCAATCAATCAATCAATCAATCAATCAGTTTGTATTTGTTGAAATTAAAAAAAAATATATATATATACAAAAATATATTAATAAAATAAAATAAAATGAAATATGTAATTGTGGCTTAGCAAATGGGGTTGGGGCAATATTTTAAATATTGCTTTGGGAAAATATTTATTTTTAAAAGTATTATACAAATATGAATTAGATATCTAAATTAGAAATCTGTAAATGTTTTTCTTTGATATTTATTAGAATTATATTGTATGAATATATATATTTGTGTGTGTATGCGGTGCGGTGCACACACACACACACACACACACGCGCGCGCGCGTGTGTGTGTGTGTGTGTGTATATTTCTTATTTTATCTTTAATACAAAGGTGTTATTTATTTTTCATGTTTTTTTTTTATAATCACACTTTTTTTTTTACACAGGACTTCTTTATTAATTTACAGCTGCCTTTAATTAGCCTTTAAAGGGAGTCCCTTACAAGAGGATCATCATATTAGCCCAGATGATGTTACTTCTCTGGTCTAAATTTAAATCATCTAAAATGCTGGTTCTAAATATATCCTCAGCAACAGATCATGTGTATTGTACCATATAAATATTTTACATGCTGTGAACGGAAAACACAGAACACAGTTACAGATGGGACGGTCTCAGGGCTGAGCAGAGAATGACTTTGTTTACCATATGCTTTTAATTTTGGGGTAATTTTAACTTATTCCATGTTTGTTCTTTTAACGTTAAAAATGTATTCGAATATGAAATGGACATGTTCCTTCCCAGCGTCTCACTCTTTTTGTGCTTGAAAATGACCTGTTAGCATTAGTGTTTCATTTCTGCAGACATAATTCATAAGTTCAGTGCTCTAACTGTTTTCTGCTATGTCTGTCTTTGCCAGCATGTGGGTATTTGTCTGCGGCCTATTTGTCATCCAGAATAAAACTCCCACATTTACTCATGGGAACACAAATATGATGGTGCACTCTCTCAGATTCCTGTTTTGTTCTCACCCTCTTCCTTACATGCCATACATTTCTCTCTGTCCAGTTCTCTCACTCTACTGAACACTGAAACTAAATAATGCCTTCGACACTTCTGTAGCCTGTTTTATCCCATGCTTCATGAGTCAAAACATACAGAGATTATTGTTATTTATGACTGGATGACACTTGCAAAATGGCTCAAACAAATTCATTTGTTTCAGTTGCAACAGATTGTACACACTCGTGATGAAGGCAGAATACTGACCACATGATCATGGACACCATCTTCATGATGATCTCATTAAGGATGTTGAAGAAATCGCACATGAGCTTCCCCCTCTCTCCCATTTTCCCCATGCAGATCCCAAACGTGATGAAGAATCCAATCAAACCTTACAACACAGAGAGGCGACAAAAATGACTATTTGGAAATAGTGAAATCAAACGGAAATTCATCTGTTTTCTATTGATAACTCCTAACATTATTTAGTATTCCAATAATGCATCACAAATGTGCATGAAATGCCACTTTCTGTAGTTGCTGGCTCTTAAAATTACATTTATGATGTATTTTGAGTTTCAAGTCCAGTTTTTTAAAGAAAAATTGAATATACTCTAACCTAAAACATTCATTCCCCACTTGTGTTCCAGTGTTTTCCTATTGACAAGGATCGGTTCTGTTTGGTTCTGGACTGGGACAGATACTTTTTTCATCACTGTCTGAACCTGAAAAGAGAAGCAAGCAACAGATGATGATGATGCCATAAAACTTTAAACAAAACTATTTTGGACAGAGCAGATAACTGTAAATATATATACATTATTATAATTATTAATTAAATCATTATAATATCATTACTGTACTATAAGTGTTATTTTTATTATATAGAGAGAAACCTTACAATGTAATTAATGGTGAAAATATATTATAGTCAAAAAGATATGTCTATAGGAAAATATTGTTTTGGAAGTGTTGTTTTTAGTCAGTCATAATCTTGAGTCTCTATCCTGGGCAGAGTTGCTCTCATAAAATGTCTTGACCCATTACCATTTTTAAAAAAAGGTACTTGTAGTGTAGTGTTGCTCAATGAAAATGTGACGTGCAATGCGTTCAAAACAAACAAATGATCATCGGAGAGAGTTTATGTTCCAGGTGGATCCGCCTTGAAATGGTGTATATAAAGCTCTGCAAACACAACAATTAGAAGGAACTCCTCAGACGAGAGCTTGGTTATCTGGAATCAGCCTCATACACACCGCAATAATGTTTATTATATGCCCTGTTAAGAATAAATGGAAGAACACATGTGTCTGCAATGCTAAATATAACCCACAGTGTGAACATAAGATAACTTTAAATGAATTTAACAGGAGTGAACATCACAAATGAGTGATGCCAGGAGTCCAGTTCCAAAACGAACAATCGAAAAGCACTAAATGCAAGTAAAACGTGCCTTTAGTAACTAAGTTAGCTGGTAACGTTCAACATAACACAGGTCAAACTGCAATATATGAAAGATGACTGGAAAACGACTATGCCTTGTTTAGCAGACAGCAGGAAAAAAACTATGCTTAAATGAAAATGATCAAATAAACATTCATTGTTAGGACTTCAAAATAAATAGGCAGCTTTAAAAAAGAAGAGAAAACTATTCTAATATTGTTTTCTGGCTAAACTCTACACAAATTCATCTGTCATTTGTTAGAAGCAAGTAAAATTAGGCAGATGGACAGGAAAAGTTGCGTGACAAGTCCTCATGCTCAAAAACCATGAACAAACAATGTAAAAAAACAACTGCTGTGAATCACTGGCCACAGACAGCATGAACCATTGGTCAATTTAGATATGACCCCAGGTTCTCATACGCACAGCCCTTATACATAACAAGCAACCCACTGCGCCACTGTTTTAAAAGATTCACATTTTCTAAACAACAGAAATGCAAAAAAGCTAACAAAAAATGTTTCAGCAGAGCACAAATATAGAGAAAAGTCCTGAAGAGAGAGAGAATAAAAAGTCATCAGAGACATAAACTCTCATCCATGATGTCTCTGTTTGTGGGCGGGCCCCGCTTTCATCGTAAACCACTGACCCCAAGTGCATACTGGGTGACCTTGTGATTACATTTAAAACTTTTCAGTGCTCAAGCACAACTTTTTACCTGTTGAAAACAGGCCTGGACCAGGTTCTCTGGGAAAAGGTTTCGGATCAGATCCAGAAAGGCATCCATACTGCTGACTTCTTGGTTCTTGGGGGCGGAGCTGGACTGACTGGACCTGAGTTTTGGGTTCCCAGGGTGTATTCCAAGCACCAGGATGACCCCTAGAACAGCAGCGATTACTGTGGTGGACATGTAGTACACCATTGCTCTGGAGCCCATTCTTCCACTGGAGCGAGCATCCAGACCGGCCAGGCCTGTGGGGCCAGAAGAAGAGAGAGATCTTGTATCAACAAAGATAAATGTGCTGTAGACACTCTGTTTCCATTAAACAATCATAAGACACAACACGTGTGCTTGAGGCCTGACCTGTGATGAGACTGGAGATGATGAGGGGCAGGATGAGCATCTTCAGCATTCTCATTAGGATGTCTCCCGGAAAGGAAACCAGCGTGAGAGTGTCTGTGTCCAGATCAGGAACATAACGCAGCATCATGCCCAGCACTGTGCCCGCGATAACACCTGTGGGAGTGTTGATTACACCGGTTATGTTCAGCCTCCTTATGAAAAGATGTATGGACCATTGTCGGATTCCTGGGTATTTCACATGCACCACTGCATAACTGTCCTGTATCTGCAACATCTCAAACTACTGTTGTATAAACAGTGTCACTGTGTTGGGCCAAAGAATTTGCTGAGAACTTGCTGGTTTGGTATTTGTCTGCGGTTTGACCGATGATCACAGTTATAAAACCACAGACAACGTTTATCTTTTATATTTTTAAGAATGTAAGTATAGGGAAAGAGTAGAGGAAAGATAAAAGCTGACAAACTGAGATTAAATTGGTCTTATATCATACATTTTTGGGCCCGAAACAGAAGTATTTTAGTTTTCATGACCATTTTTTCATCATTCTAGCTGCTGTTCCTTTAATAAACACCCCCTTTTTGGATTCAAAATTAACTGATCTCTTCCCGTATATTATCAACATTTATTTATGATAATACCATCTCTCCTGCTTTGTCCTTATCACTTCGTGTGGTTTGCTATGCTTTATTAGTTTATGACCACCAAACAGGCAATAAAATCATGAACTGGCAAACGTATTTAATCCTCTGAACTTCCAAGGAAGGAGACACAGACAGATCTGAAGTCGTATACAAACACTCCCACACATTCATGCATTCACACACAAGCACACCTAGCACGGTGAGGGCAAGGAGCAGATTGCGTGAAAACCAGCCGCATTGTTGATTTGTGTTGTCTTTTAATGCTGCTTCCACTCCATCGTCCATCTGCAATGCTGCACTTGTCTGGTTTCCCAAATGCTTATTCGTCATTCTATCTGTATAAGTCAAGAGAAAGAAAGAAACAAACAAAGAAAGAAAGAAATTCCATGGTAAATAAACAGTGATGATCACTTAAACATCCTACCCTTCACTTTATGCCTCCAGTGAACTCAGGCCTTTATGTAAGGCGTCAGGAGGTCAATGTTTCACTGGTTAGAACGGTCCAGTAAGACCCTGCTGGTTGATACCAAAATTACTACATTCTACTTACAAGAAGCATCTTTCTTCATTTACATAATGCACTATGTAGACTACCACAGGGCTGGTTCTAGAAATTTGGAGGCCCAAGGGAAAATTCATGTTGGAGGCCCCCCACCCCCAATAAAGCATTTAAAACAAATATTATTCCTAAACTTTCTATTTATACAAAATTTCATTTTAAATTTTGTATATTTCTTACTTATACAGTACTGGTCAAAAGTTTGGACACAACTATTTTTTATTTTTTTTAAAAAGACTTTAATCAAACATGCATTTATTTGATCAAAAATACAGAAAAACTGAAATATTGTGAAATATTATTACAATTTAAAATAATGGTTTTCTATTTTACTATGGTTCAAAATATCTATTTCTGTGATGCAAAGCTGAATTTTCATCAGTCATGCCTCCAGTCTTCAGTGTCACATGATCCTGCAGAAATCATTCTAATATGCTGATTTATCAATGTTAGAAACAGTTGTGCGGCATAATATTTATTTTCTAACCTGCGATACTTTTTTCAGGATTTTTTGATGATTAAAAAAGGTGTTTAAATATATATATATTTTTAATTAATGTTTTATAACAATATGAGTCTTTACTTTAACTTTTTTTTATCAATTTAACACATCCTTGCTCAACAATACTTTTTTTTCTATTGCATTTTTGATCAAATAAATGCAGGCTGGATGAATATAAGAGACATTTCAAAAACATAAAAAAATAGTAATGTGTCCAAACTTTTGACTGGTACTGTATGTACATATTAGTCAAACTTTATCTAAACGAAACTCTTTTTTTTGTTAAGGATGTTATTATAGCCATGCTATTATTATTATTCATTATTATTACTATTATTTTGCAGTAATTTGTTCACTAATTTATTCACATTTCCTGAATACCACTTCAGTAAATAAAAATCAGTGCTTTATCATTTTTTTCCTTGCTGGGTATGGGCAGGAATTTCCCCTCCCTGTCAGCACACAGGAGACACAGGAGTTTTATTGAGAGGCTTTGTAAGTGATAATAGTTCACTAACTCTATCTGAGATTTAGCTGAGCAGTAACACTGTCCTTGATTTGCAGGATTGTGGGGAATCTGGAATGAAGGTGAAGGGATCCTAGAGTAGATCAGGTAATTAGTCGGGTAAGTTGATGCAAGAAGAAACAACATGACCAGAATGAATGAATGAATGAATGAGTCCAAAAGGGTAAGTCATGGGATTTATGGCATATAAGTCCTCTCTTCTCTACCTCCCGGTGGATCAGATTCTCAGCAAGTTGCTTCTGTGATCTGGTTGTCCAGAGACCACTGGATGGGACTCATAATTAAGGCTGGAAGGAGTATGGGTTCAGGAAGATAGCTATTGTCTTCTGAGTGATGGATTCAAGAGAGTGGTTCTGCTTTCTGGTTCTTGGAGCCGGGACGTTAAGTGACTGTAAAGTTGATCCGTAATCAGTGTTACCACTCCTCTTGAGCTACCTTGATGGGTAGAAGTTCTCTGTTGCCAATGTCATAATTCTGATCCACCTGGGACAGCTTTTTATAATAGAAGACGCATGGATGGAGGATAGGAGGCTCTCCGTGACATTGAGATAATACAGCTCCTACCCCTACTGTTGAAGTATCCACCTCCATGACGAACAGGAGTTTGGAATCCGGGTGTGCGAGGGTACACAGGACAGAGACTTGGGCTTACTCCAGAGTAGCGAGGTGTTTGATGAAGAGACTTGTTCAAAATTGGAGGTGAAATGGAGATTGAAGTTGACAAAGCCCAGGAATAATTTAAGTTCTTTGATGGTGCTTGGTTGTGGCCATTCCTTGAAAACTTGTACCTTCCCCTGGTCCATGTGAATGCTATGATGGTCTATGACGTATCCCAGAAACTGGATAGAATAACAGTGAAATGGTTAAATTCATGGACTGTCTGTTTCCTTATTTGGGCTTTTTCCTGTTCTTGTTTAGTTAATTGATTGATCCCCACCTGTCTCCAGTTCCCTCATTACCTCCTGTGTGCTCAAATACCCTGTCTGTTCAGTTCTTCCTCGTCCGTGATTAATGATGTTGGTTATGTGATGTTGTATCCTGATGTTAGTTAATGATGTTAATGTGTTGTATATAGTCTGTAATCTCCTTTGAAGTGAAACTCTTCATTTGATCAAGACCCTCCTCAGGTGCTTTATTCGTGCACTAGCTAATACCCAACTGAAACAGAAACTCACACTTCTCCAGTTGGAGGTACAGGTGGTGTTCTCTCAGCTTCCAAAGGAGATGCATCACATGGTGTTGATGTTCAGCCGATGTACACTATGACAAAGCATTGGAGGTACTTTCGGAACACCTCATTTATGAATCCTTGAAGACCAAGGGTGAGCTGGAGAGGCCGTATCGTATAACCTGCTATTTGTAGTGGCCAGAAGGTGTCATAAATGCCGATCTTCCATTTATCATCTTACCGGATCCAAATGAGTTAGTACACACTATGCGGGTCAAGCTTGGAAAAGATCTGAGCTCCTTGCAGCAGTTTCAGGGCGGCATGGATCAGGGGAAGAGGATAGCGATAATTGAGTGTTTGGGGGTTAAAAGGATAATTCACCCAAAAATGAAAATGACCCTGTGATTTACTCTCCCTCAAGCCATCCTAGTTGAATATGACATTTTTCTTTCAGACAAATACAATAGGAGTTATATTAAACATCCAGACTATTCCATGCTTTATAATGGGAGTGGATGGCAGCCCAAAACTTGAAGTCCAAAAAATTGTACCCCATCCATTATAAAAGAAGTCAAGGCTCCAGGTGGTTAATAAAGGCCTTCTGAAGTGAAGTGATGCATTTGACTTTGCATACGAACTTCTTTTCTTTTACTTTTGTAGCTATTTTTCTAATCAGCACCCAATGTGACATCATTCATTGTATGAGCAAATTCAAAGCGTTGCGTCTGGGCGTCAATGAAGTTTGTGCTGTTTTAAACTCATAATAAACTGGTGAATGATCTGTCCAGAAATGACGCTGATCGACAGAACATGTTTATATTTATAATACATTGCAATCACTCCAAAATAGATGAGGACAACTCACACACTTGCATTAAGAGCTGTACTTTTTTGTGTGTTCGCAGCATTTGAAGAATGTGTTTGTTACGGCAAACATTCAGAAGGCGAGACCCGCTTTGAAATAGCAACATTAATTGGTTACATTGCAGGTGAAAAATACTATCAACGAATCAAGCCTCCGTAATCTAGGCTAAAATTGCATTTTGGAATTGGCAACGGAGGCTGATGAGAAGCACAAAAAAATTAATCCTACATTCAAAAACATGATGAATGTCTTGAAATACAACATCAGAACAATATTTTGAGGTGTGGTAACTGGAATAATTGACTATGGTCTGTTAAATTATTAGAAACCTTGGGTGTGCAATGCATTATTTTCTAATAATTCAAAGAACCACCATACATTATTGCTGAAAACCCACTGCTTGTCTATTTCTTTACTATGTATTATTCTTGTCAAAACTAGTGCAATGAAAAATTATGATGAAAAATATATTTCCCAAAAACCTCAAGCTCTCTTTCTATCAAGCTAATGAGCAGTGACTAAGTAAAACAGTTCACAAGAATGACAACATACTTAGCATGTGTATAAAAGTTGTATTAGTAATAGAAAAACACAAAAACCACAGAGATAGATGAAGTAACCGTGATGTCTGAGACAGATGAATTGTATGAGATTAACACCCTTGCGTGTAATAGACTGGTCACAAATGTTTCACCTCAGCAACACAGGCCTATATTACGGCAGGAGTGTGAAGATAGGGTCATGAAACTGCATCTGAAAGCCTTGAACAACCCTCTGCAGCGTTTATGTGAGCATGCCAACACATAACACACCACTTTACCATAATTGGTCATTATTATTTTTATCTGTCGTCATCTATACTCATGACATTGGAGGCCAATGTATCGCACAGCCTCATTTGATTAAATTATTTTTCTTAATCTTTGAATTAATTATTTATGACTAAGTATGACCAAGTCTTTGTACTCACAATCCAAAATGCATAAATAAACAGTTTATTAGAAATCTTCCAAGTAACATCTGCACCACACAACATGTTGCTTTTCTCATCCGCATCAAGCAGTTGGCAATTCTGTGATCCGTATGATTTTCCAAAACAGTCAAGCAAGAGATTTACTTATTCACCTCCTCGCATCACGTGAATCCTACAGCTGTTTTCCTGTAATGCTCCACCTCTTTTATAAAGAGAAATCAAATGATGCCGAGATGGTATGGCTCGGTTTGGAAGAAACAAAACCCACAAAGCCTTGCAGGAAAACATTATAACCCTTTCCAATCTCTTAATCTTCTAAACTGATACTTTTCAAGCGCTTTCTTACACGCACACACAGAGACAACTGTTGGGGGGTTGGTGTATGTGTGTCCTGTAGCTAATTTTACATAATGATTACAAAATTTCTCTACTTTTTAAAAAGGTTTTTATTTATTGAAAAATTTGCCTTTTTAAATGAAACTTTATTTATAAGCTTTTCTTTTTTCTTCTTGGGTCTAAAATGGAGGAATTTAGGTCGATACTGACAATTAAACAATTATTTGCTAAATGTGCTTTTGTGCTGAAACTTTGGCTGGTTTAGGTCTGTCATGGATAAATAATAATGACAGTTCTGGTGACCCAATTGCCGTTACTCATAAATAGGTTCTAGTTGGCCAATTGCCTTTACTCATAAATGGGTTCTAGTTGGCCAATTGACGTTACTCATAAATGGGTTCTAGTTGGCCAATTGCCATTACTCATAAATGGGTTCTAGTTGGCCAATTGCCGTTACTCATAAATGGGTTCTAGTTGGCCAATTGCCATTACTCATAAATGGGTTCTAGTTGGCCAATTGCCGTAACTCATAAATAATCTTAAAAAGCTAATTTTAATTAAGAGACATTAAACCGAGGTCCTGACTCTGTGGTCATAAAAAATCCCAGGATGTCTTTCGACATCAGCATCCTGGCCAAATTCAACCATTGGCCTCCGATCATCATGGCCTCCTGACAATCCCCATATCTGCTGATTGGCTTCATCATTCTGTCTCCTCTCCACCAGTAAGCTGGTGTGTGGTGTGTGGTTCTGGCACACTATGACTGCCATCGCATCATCCAGGTGGATGCTGCACACCATTGACAGATGAGAAGATACTCCCTGACAATGTAAAGCGCTTTGAGTCCCCAGAAAAGCACCATTTAAATTTAAGGAATTATTAAATATTATTTAATATTTTTATAATACATGTTATTAATCCAAAGGGAACGGTAAGGGCGGATGGTGGTTTTAGTCTTTTTTTCAACCAGGGGAATGCCATCCCCCTGGAATTCGAGCCCTGGACACACCCATATATACACTGTCAAACCTCCATATGGGAATAATACAGCTCTTGCTCCTTTACAATAACGTATGACTGCCAAGTGGGGCCAATACACATTTCACCAGCCTTAGCCCATTATAAACATCTGCATGAAGCCGGACACTGATTGAGAAACTGAGGGTTGAGTAATGAGACATATAGAATAAACACACGTGTTCAGAAGAAAGCAAGAGCTGAAAGATAGAGCCACATTTATATTTATGAACAAACATTAGGGAATTGCATCATGATGAAGAATAATTAATTTTTCTTTAATCTTAAAATAACTAGAAAAGAGAAATACTCACCCGTTTTGGCCTTTTTGCCCTTTTTGCCCGGTTTTGAGCTCCATTTCTCTTTCTTTTTCTCGATGTTCCCTGTCCTGTGCATCTGTGTGTTCTTCATCTCAGATTTAAACTAAAACAACAATTGCTGCTCAGACATAAAGGCGGATTGGCAGCACTACTGCAATGTTTTTTGGGGGTATTTTTTTTTTTTGGAGGGGGATGGAGGGAAGTCATTTGTCAAGTTTCAATTGCACAAACATAATCCTCTGTGAAGCCTCATGGGAGAAGAGAGAGACAGTGAGAAAGAGAAGCTTATGACCCGTGATTCTGCATCCCTTTTAACAGTACCTCACAATTTTACCCTTAAGTCATGAGCTTAAACCTGTTTTCACAAAGGTCTCCGCATTCAAACAGAGGCAACATGCCAGAACTGCATAAAAATGAAGTGCTACTACATTCTGCTAATCCCTTTTTTGGAGTGCTGCTTTGGTTTCCAGAGAGGAGGTAACAGGTTGTTACCGAATAAGTCATTTCCAGGCACACCGCTGGTGGGAGGTCACAGTTTTCAAGAAAGGTCAGGATGTTATAGCCAGTGTCACAATACATCCCTCCCCCGATAAAGTATGTGACCTTTTTCTTTTCCACTAATCCAGACTGATTATGAATAAAAACATGAACAGGATTGGCCACCTATAATGCAAGAGCTTTGGCTGTCAGTCAGAAGATGATATTAAAGTGGTAGTTCATCCATAATATCCCAAAATATCTTCTTTCATGTTCCAATAAAGACAGAAAGTCATACAGGTTTGGAATACTGTACAGAATCAGAAAAGCTACTACTGGTTGTCTGCTGAGTTTTCATTAATATATTTGAGCAAAATTTGCGATACTGCAATAAGATATTAAGATATCTATAGAATACTAAGTTATTGCGCCATTATTTGGGTCCAGTGCTGCATTAAGTGTCGTTCACACAGGATGAGAGATTTAACACAAGGGAATCTCGAGATGTGTGTTTCAGATGAACTTCTTTTAACCTGACAGTAGCATCTAAAAATGCAAGACAGATGATGTGAACCACTGAACAGAACCAGACATTTCGCAACAGCCAAAAATGTCCATCTGGCGAATGTGTAAAGAGACAAAGAGGGCATATGAAATGTGTAAGGAATAGTGCATTCCAAAATGATTGCAAACTAAACCCTACAGAGTAATCAGGGCCCTGAAGCGGAGTGGAGATTCTGCTTTATTATCACCAATAAAATCAATCGGATTAGCAACAAGACAATTTTACAGCAATACAAATTCCAAAGTCCTCTAAGGTCTTGCTACAATTGATCAGACACAAGATGGTGCCATTTTCGTTTATATGAAACACAGAAGATTGAGTCCATGGTGCCATAGTAATACCAGAGACAACAGAGTAGTGCCAGAGTGGTTTGATATGGTACGTTGCCATAGTAGCCACTGAATTCCAACTGACCAATCGGAATCAAGCATTCAAAAGGGACCTGTAAAAATTACATGAACCCTAATAAACGGTACATTTTGTGGGTAGGGTTTGGCGGATTTTAGTGGCGCTCACATTTGTTATTGCAGACATGACTGATTCTAATAATAGCTTTAGGGGGTGCAAAGTCTTTCTACAGCTTACTTTGAAAATTAAGATTGATGGGTTTAAAAAGAATACATTGCAACTCTCAACGCTATGAGGTCAACTGAACACCATCAATGAAATCAAATGATAAATGATCACAAAAACAAAATAGATCGAACTTTTAACTTGGTTGCTACCATACCTTGAGCCAAAGACCATCTAGTCTACTTAGACACTATTTATTTCCTCCACTTACTGAACATTACCCGAGATCGTTCCTTAAACAAGCAATCAAACAAATGCCTAAAGCTTGGCCTAGCTAAGCTACTGGACTATAGCCATATCAAACAGAACAGGTTCGATTTACAGTGGCAAGCTCTTTATGACAGAACAGGATGCTCAGGAAGGGAATGGATGAAATTATTAGCCACAGGCAAAACTACAGCTTCCCAAACCCCACTTCTGTGCCAGAGGATGTTAGATGGAGTGATAGTCAGAAGACTTGAAGTTGCAGTCAAACCTAAATCTCTGGAAGACAGAAAGGTCTGGGGGAATCCCTTTAGAGAGCTAGCCAAGAATCACAATAAGCATTAAAAAAGTGAGAAAAAGATTAGTGTAATGGAGCTAAACCTTGGCCAAGCCAAGATCTCCAGATCTTGACCAGCTAACAAGTGTACAGGTCCTTCTAAAAAATTTTGCATATTGTGATAAAAGTTCATTATGTTCCATAATGTAATGATAAAAATTAAACTTTTATATATTTTAGATTCATTGCACACCAACTGAAATATTTCAGGTCTTTTATTGTTTTAATATTGATTTTGGCATACAGCTCATGAAAACCCAAAATTCCTATCTCAAAAAATTAGCATATCATGAAAAGGTTCTCTAAACGAGCTATTAACCTAATCATCTGAATCAACTAATTAACTCTAAACACCTGCAAAAGATTCCTGAGGCTTTTAAAAACTCCCAGCCTGGTTCATTACTCAAAACCGCAATCATGGGTAAGATTGCCGACCTGACTGCTGTCCAAAAGGCCATCATTGACACCCTCAAGCGAGAGCGTAAGACACAGAAAGACATTTCTGAACGAATAGGCTGTTCCCAGAGTGCTGTATCAAGGCACCTCAGTGGGAAGTCTGTGGGAAGGAAAAAGTGTGGGAAAAAACGCTGCACAACGAGAAGAGGTGACCGTACCCTGAGGAAGATTGTGGAGAAGGACCGATTCCAGACCTTGGGGAACCTGCGGAAGCAGTGGACTGAGTCTGGAGTAGAAACATCCAGAGCCACCGTGCACAGGCGTGTGCAGAAAATGGGCTACAGAGAAGCAGCACTGGACTGTTGCTCAGTGGTCCAAAGTACTTTTTTCGGATGAAAGCAAATTTTGCATGTCAGTCGGAAATCAAGGTGCCAGAGTCTGGAGGAAGACTGGGGAGAAGGAAATGCCAAAATGCCTGAAGTCCAGTGTCAAGTACCCACAGTCAGTGATGGTCTGGGGTGCCATGTCAGCTGCTGGTGTTGGTCCACTGTGTTTTATCAAGGGCAGGGTCAATGCAGCTAGCTATCAGGAGATTTTGGAGCACTTCATTCTTCCATCTGCTGAAAAGCTTTATGGAGATGAAGATTTCGTTTTTCAGCACGACCTGGCACCTGCTCACAGTGCCAAAACCACTGGTAAATGGTTTACTGACCATGGTATTACTGTGCTCAATTGGCCTGCCAACTCTCCTGACCTGAACCCCATAGAGAATCTGTGGGATATTGTGAAGAGAAAGTTGAGAGACGCAAGACTCAACACTCTGGATGAGCTTAAGGCCGCTATCGAAGCATCCTGGGCCTCCATAACACCTCAGCAGTGCCACAGGCTGATTGCCTCCATGCCACGCCGCATTGAAGCAGTCATTTCTGCAAAAGAATTCCCGACCAAGTATTGAGTGCATAACTGAACATAATTATTTGAAGGTTGACTTTTTTTGTATTAAAAACACTTTTCTTTTATTGGTTGGATGAAATATGCAAATTTTTTGAGACAGGAATTTGGGGTTTTCATGAGATGTATCCCAAAATCATCAGTATTAAAACAATAAAAGACCTGAAATATTTCAGTTGATGTGCAATGAATCTAAAATATATGAAAGTTAAATTTTTATCATTACATTATGGAAAATAATGAACTTTTATCACAATATGCTAATTTTTTTTAGAAGGACCTGTATAAAACCCCTATGAAAACCATCAAAACAACCCACATCGGGACACCTGCTAAGCACATAGCTATTTTGTGGTTTCAGCAGGTAAGTTGGAGGAGATAAGAACGCATTTCTTGTGGTTTTGCTGCCCTTATTTGCTGGAGCTTCAGTGACGGTTTGGAAGATAGCAATGCAAACAAAAAGAAAAAGTTATGTTATAAGTTTGAACAACTCTGTCACATTACAGAGACCTAACTAAACAGGAGAGCAACTCAAGAATAAGAACTTAAAGCTATGTTTATTTGTTTCAGGATACATTCTGTTTTCTGTTTGCTTGGTTTATTATTATCTAGTTTTTAGTAACTGATCTCATCATGATAAAATACCTATAGTGAAATCGCTACTGCATTTCAACATAACTGGGTAATTATGCTTTTTATATGGATGAGAGAGTGATGAGATGTAAGGTGTGTTCGGAGGTCTGAATGTGAGGTCAGTGTGTGTGTGTGCCGTGTGAGAGTGTGTGTCTGAGGATTATTTTCTGAGGTTGATTGTTTGGTGTGGGCTTTGCAAAGGGATAGAGATATAATCCCATAACTCCCTGCCTCAGTGAGAAAATGGAAGCAACACAGTGACAGACTGGACACCACAGTTATCTTTCAATGTCACACATGAACGATGCAAACTAGACCCACCTATAAATAATCTCATTATACATGGATGGGTTACATACATTTTAGATTAAAATTTAAGCCACTTTGAATTTAAACTATATATTTGATCAGTTGCATCCTGCATTGCCTGGTTATCAAACCCAAGATCTTGTTGATGTTTCTAGCACTGTTCTACGGTTTGAGCTATGGGAATTCTTTTTTGCTATAGGAAAATTATCACATATATGAGTTTTTTTAATGATCATACTGTACCACATTCCAACCATCACATGCAATAAATTATTTCATTAATCAGTACTTTCAACTTGCTTTTAAATATCTACATTACATTTACACATTTGGCAGATATTTACTGCACATCCAAAACTACTTCCCTGGGAATCAAACCAATGGCACTGGTGTTGTCATTGCCATCTACTACTGTTTGAGCTACAGGAATACTTAAAAAAATAATTGAATACAATATACAGTATATATTTTTTATTTAGTCTGAATTATATCTTAAATATACTTTTGAAATACATTTGACTTTTTTAGTCTACTGGAATTTTTAAAAGCATTAACCAAACGGAATTGTTACATTTCCAATGGGACAAAATAATAATAATAATGATAAACTTAATTCAATAAAAAAATTCTGTAATGTCCTAATATAGTATGCAATTTCTATTCTTGAATTTAAGTAAGTTATTTTAACTGGACAAAGAGATAAAACTAAATGTTATATTTTTTTTATTGCAGTCTAGATAAAAGAATGTATCTCAGGTTCACACACTTTCTAAAGAACTTTTTATTTTAAAACCATGCATCTCAGCCTTTTGCCAGAATGTGAGCATACACAATCAAAATATGTTTAGAAATACAGTCTTAGACTGAGATGTATGTTTACTGTAAAGTAAGAATGTTGTTACTTATTTTGCATGTGGTTAACTTTGAAAGGGTGATCAAGCACATCTGGGGGCTTATTTCTTTGCATATGCAGATGTGTTATGGGTCATCTTACTTAACCACACACACACTCGCACACACCCTTCCCCCTCTATCTCTGACAATAATCTGAATGTATTAATCTGTTGTTTGAACTCCTTAAGCACAGACTGTCTATCACATCTGCTCGCCTCACCCTGCTAAAGCTTTGCTATTTATAAATCCCCGTTTTCCCCCATCTCTTTTTTTCTACTGCTTTTAAGTTTTCCTTAACCGAGCTCCGCCAGAACCCTAATTTTACCTTCCTAAATCCTTGTCAATCTGTCCTTAAACTCAATGTCTGCAGAATCCCCTCTTTCGTTACTTCATATTTGAAGCCCCCCTGGTCTCTACTCATTGTGACAAATTTTCTCTCACTGATATATGTCTCAATCTAGCGATCTATCCTCAGCTGATTGACTCCTCTTTCAGGAGTGCCTCTTTTGTAGCATGTCTCATTCATAATCTGCACTCTTGAAACCATCCATCAGCTCTCTGACACTTCCCACTACCGCTACGCTCAAAGAATGCCCAACCAGGGCTATTTGTTAACTGATATGTGCTGTTAAGTTTGCAGCAATGACATGTGCAATAACAACAGTAAGATAAATTTAAAGGCAAAAAAGGAAAACTGTGCACACTCAAACAATAATGGATGGCTGATGATAATCATCTGCAAGAACTCATGTAAAGGATTCATGTCCACTATACAGTGTTTTCTGATGTTATAATATAACAATTAAATGAAGTTTTAACAAAAATATAATTAAAGTTCTATGGCATACTGAGAAGGTAAGGGACCAGTTTAAACAGAAACAAGAAGAGTAATGTGCAGTAGTTCATAATCTTACCTGTGCTGTTGTGCTGTCTTCCATCCAACAAGATTTAAATATTAGGAAAGGGACATGTGAAAAAGAATTGACAGAGGGTGAGAAATGGAGTGAGAGAGCGAGTAAGAGATGAGGCAAAGTCACAGACTTTGCGTCATCTGAGAAAATTCTCAGATTAATAAAAACAGTTTGATTCCCTGAGCCTGGCTTGCTCGCTCAGTCTCTCTCTCTCTTTTGCTCTCTCGCGCTATTTTTTCTCATTTTCACACTGACATATTCACACTTTCCCAATCAAATCTATTGTATTAATCCTCCAGTATCAGGTAACTTGTGTCTGCTTTCACCAACTAATACATAATCAGTCTAATTCACTGAATTATGGCCAGATATACAGATAGATAGATAGACAGGTGATAGACAGACAGACAGACAGACAGACAGACAGACAGATAGATAGATAGATAGAGAAACAGACAGACAGACAGATAGATAGACACGTGACAGACAGACAGAGAGACAGACAGACAGACAGATAGATAGACACGTGACAGACAGACAGACAGACAGACAGACAGACAGATAGATAGATAGATAGATAGATAGATAGATAGATAGATAGATGGATGGACAGATGGATACACTTATTAGTATCATACACACATAGAAAGATAGACAGACCTATTTTTTTTGTGGGGGGGGGCACTTCCATACTACATGAATGCCATCTGAATTTGGAGGATATGTAAATGAAGAGAAAGATGGAAAGATAAGATGACAAGTTTAATCTCAACATATCCCACTTTTACCCACTGGATGGCGATGTGGCTCTGTTTCCCTATAAGTATGTGATGCTGAGGTAGGCGGGGCTTAGGGTAGGTTTTTGCATATGAGGAATCACATTAAATGCCTCACAACTTAGTCATAGGACTGTGATTGAGTAACTGTCATCCTCTGTCACCTGAAATCTTCACTTTTATGGCTGTGTTTGGCTGCTGAGAACCTCATAAAAAATGTGTGGTGATTGATGCATCACTCAGATTCACAACAATGGCATGAAAATACTACACACAGACTCATTAGATCTCCTGGATGTAATGGTTTAAACACGTCCAGAGTCACTGCTGAGAACTCGACGTGCTCTGCTGAATCATCACTCACTTACTACATACTCTACCCAGAAGGCTTTAATCAGAAGCAAACCAACTCTATTAGATTCAACCACTCACCTCAATTTATTTAATGTGGAAAGAAAAGAATACATAGGAACTCTGTGTGCCAAACTGTATCAAAACAAACATTGCCGCAGGTTGATTAAGGTTTTCACAATATAATATCTGCATGGAATCTGGTAACATATTTAACGAAAGACATCAATTACTCAGTATAATACTTTTTTTGTGTGTGTGAGCAGTAAATGTCTATATGAGCAAAGGCTTTATTGACTTTTTTCTACTTTTCACACATTATTAGATCCGTACTGTCCCTTCTGAATGTCATGGAAAACAAATTCTGAATATGTTAAATGACCCATTACAGTGTCAGCTGGTTTTGTGTGTCCAAAGAGTTAGATAATGTAACTATACTAATGTGATAGTGTTTCTCAGCCTCAATACACCTCTTATAAACACCTGGCTTTTGAACGGATAGTTCAACCAAAATTATAATATTGATTAATTTGGTCACATTTATTCACCATCCCACACTGTAAAATAAATTAAGTAAAATTTACAGTAAAAAAAAAAACGGCAGCCGTGGTTTTTACATTTTACATTTTATGGTTTTAACTTCAATTTACAGTTAAATACTGCAATTCCATTAACTGGTATAATGTAATAATGAAATCTGTTTTGTATCTTTGTAGGGAATTTTGGGAATGTCAATTTACGGTTATTCTCTTCCAGTCTTTTTCACTTCCAAAAACAGTATACTTCTGTAATTACATGTAATGTCCAATAAAGTTTTCACCGTATATAGTATGGGAATTTACCATTAACCATTTAACAGGTTTTTACTGTAGCATTTTTAGTCTTTTACCATAAAATTCATGGTCATTTTTTACTGTGTGAAGCTAAAAGGGAAAACTGCCAGTACACAGAGTTCTTTTATTAACATGAATAGAATTTTCGTTCAAAATTATCTTGTTGTTTAACATTTTAACAACATTCAGAAAAACATGATGGGAATATTAGCAAAACATTCTTAGTTCTTAGAAGGTTCTTTGGTCAAGTTGTGCTAAACCTTTTTGAATTTCATAATAGTAGTAATAGTTTTTGTCCATACAATGAAAGTTAATGGGATCCAAAACAACACCCGTCCCCACTGACTTTCATTGTATGAAATTTTTTGGGCAAACTGTGTTAAGACAAATGCTCTCACACAAAGTAATGCAATGACCAAAAAAAAAAAAAAAAAAGAAAATTCTTAGGAGATCCTCTGTCCACACACACACAAAATGTACAACAAAAACGTACATATAGGTATTCCAGTCACTATCACACACCCTGTCCCACAGGACTGACAGATGGAGAGGCAGAGGACAGCTACAGAACTGGATCATTCCCCTCTCTCTTCTGCTGTCTATTGTGGGCTGTAAGTCTATCTCCTGCTAATTGCCACAGTGGCTCAAACACAAAGTCTGCCTCTGAAACAGTACCCAACAGGGTGTTGTATAGTGAGTAAAATTTACAATGCTACATTTCTCCTTCGGCATACATCAATGTGGAGGGAGAGCTCATGTCTAACGCATCAGTCAGAATTGAAATGCTTAAAGGCACACACACATTTTGAAGCACACAACATTAATCACTGAAATGTCTATATATCTTAACACAATTTTGGCTACTTGTGACCAGCGATGATTCATAAACAGGCTCTAATTTGACATCTTTGCAGCAAATTAAATTTTTCAGAATGCACTATAGTGACTTTGGTGACCATTTCGACAGAAATTCCTGTCCATCACAATGGAAACCACAACAACTGTATGTCCCCGGTGAAATACGGTTTCAGTATATTATATAAAAGTTGCAGTATATTATACAACTTCTAAAGGAGTCCCAGGAGCTGTAATGAATGGTTTGTATTGCACAGAAAAAAGGCAATAATGTCAATGCTATTAAGACACTGCACAGGTACAATAACATAAAAGGTGTTATACTTCCTGTGCAACATGAGCCAATTATTATTTATTAAAGAAACTTTGACAATCACTATTTAATCTGTTACATTCATGCAAATTCTAAACCAACCAACAACTTTTGGAAATGGAACACTTTGTAACTATATTAACTTTGTTAAATATACTCACTTTGTAACTATGCGGCTTTCTGTTCCATTTTCCCACAATATTTAGACTGTCGCACAATAATATGAAACAGATTCTGTGACCACAGGAGTGCATGTAAAATGGTGCATGGTAAAATCGTTGCCACACAACTATTCTTATTCTGTGGTGTTTGACATTTAAAATCACTTTTTTCTCCCCATCTCCAGATGCAGTTTAATTATGGGAACATAGGGTGAAATGCTATTTCATGCATACTGAGTTTTTTATATTGTTAAAGAGTTGGATTCCCATGCTGAACATGGACAAATATTCAAAAATTAAGTTGTACGTTTGAAGGAGTATTTTCGGTTTGTCACAAGTTTCGGAAAGTTTTTTTCGAGTATGGCTCTGTGTGACGTTAGATGGAGCGGAATTTCCTTATATGGGTCCTATGGGCACTTCTCCCGGAAGAGCGCGCGCTCCCGTAGAGCAGAGAAGAGACATTCACTGATCAGAGTGAGAGCGAAATGTCACAAAAGAAGTGTGTTTTTGGTTGCCAGGGCAAGACAACCCTGCACAGATTACGCCCCCCCCCCCCCCAAAAAGAAAAAACAGCATTAAGGGACCAGTGGATGGAGTTGTGCAAGTGTTTGTGTTTGTTCCCTGCATTTCGAAGATGCTTGTTTTACAAACAAGGCCCAGTTTGACGCCGGATTTGCACATCGTTTATTTCTTAAGGATAATGCAGTCCCAACGAAAAAGGGTCACGATCGTGTGTTGGAGTAAAACTGCTTCAAATATCTCTGTGTTGCAAATATATACAGTTTCATTACATACCACATAGAGACGTCCTGCTGTAGTCGTTGCTGCCTCTGCTCTTGTTCAATTTCAGCCTCTGGATCTGATTCTGGATCATAAATATATGCTGAATCTGCCTGTTAGCCATGGTTTGTTTTGGATAATGTTTTTTTTCCTCACGGTAATGTCACAGCTTCCAAACGCTCTCAACGCAAAAGCCTACTGGCGCTCGTGATTCTTTAGCTCCGCCCACACGCCATGCCTCCAGCCGCTCGGGTTTTTCCGGGAAAAATCGGTACAGACTATCTTTCTCTTATAAACATAATAAAACTAAAGTACTACTCTATAGGTACTCAAGATTAACAGGATATTGAGTGAAAACGAGCATTTCAAACCCCCCCCCCCCCCTTTAAACCCTGTTCCTCCTCATTCCATTTTGACAAACTGTTGTGATTTTAATATCGAGCATCGCGTTAGTTCAGTCAGGCCACGTTAATCGCGCTTGCATCAGCTGACAGTCAGCTGTTCCTGACGTGTACCAATCCAGTCTTGACACCTATCACCTGCCGTCTATTTAAACTTCCATTCTTCAGTGTCTCTTCCATCGCATCGCTGCTTGCAATTAACTCCCTCCTCCAACCCCAACTCCACCAACTGAACCTGTAATCCGATCTAACCTTGTTCTTTCTTTACAGTCTCTTCATTGGATGCAGTGAATTGTAATTATTTATGCTAATAATGGTTCTGTTCTGTACCCCAGGGGGGTTTGTCTTGCTGCTCTCCCCGCCCCGTCCAAGCATGGCTGCATGGACAGGCGTGTGGACTGTTGCCCAGAACATAACCATACCACCAACACTATCTGTATGCAATTATAATTGTCATAAATATACTTGACGGAAGTGGTCCTGATTGAACTATGCTTTTATTAAGAAAACAAGACTTGGCTGATTACTAGGTGGCATAGGCCAATTTAATTTAAGGTACAAAAACATAATTAGTAAAACATGCTATTCTGGATAAATAACTTTCATCTGTGTAATTATCAAATAGTACACATCATTACATTACCTCCTTTATGCAGACCTCAGTGACTACAGACATTGACAGAGATGGTCCACTCATGTAACATAATATCAACTAACAATGTTTCTTCATTCAGATTTGATAGCAGCTTCACTTGCACTGCTGGATGTAGATGCTAGGGGGTGTTCCCAAAATGACTTGCCTTGACTTTGATATTAAAAAATTTATTTAATCAAATACAAATATACAACAATAAAACCTAGGCTCAACTTTAGCCAAACCAGAATCAGCTGTATAAAGGCCTATACAGATCCTATTTTCAAATGTCCTCTGAATTTTTCTGCAGTTTTTGGTTTAGATTCTTAAGGGAAGTTAAAATGACCCAACCAATTCGACCAACAGCAGACGGTGTTTCTATGAATTTTAAAAGTGCAAACATTCAGTGGTTCAGTGAAAAAAAATTTAAATGTTTTGGAATGCAGACATTTGTGAAGATATTCTTTAATAATGAAAGAAATGCAAAAACTCACAAATTCTCTTCTTATAAAAAAATGAACATTGGAAATAACTGAAGTGAGATTTTTTTTGTTCTTTGTTCATGTACTTTTAATTAATTCTAAATTAATTTCAAGAATAACAAGAACAACACAGAAAACTCATCTTGAGGTGTGGATTCATGTTTATATGGCCTTTTAAGCTGTCATAAATTATTGCACCCTTATATAAATTCATTTGGTTTTACTTTGTAGAATCTTTCAAAAGTTTTTACTCAAAAAAACAAATTGGACCCCATTAAAGGAATACAAGGTCTGCATCAAAGACAATCACAGTCTATGCTTATTTTCTCAAGAACACTACTCGTGAAGTGAAGATAAACTCAAGGAGCATAACATAAAGCCCTTTAAGATGCCATTAGAGCCCATTGGATGCCTGTGGCGACTGCGGTCCACCACACTGCGCTCAACCAAGACCCATTAGGACTGGTTTGCCCCATTTCCATACTCAAATCAATGGTGGAATATATCATGCAAGTTGCTTGTTGAATGTATTTCTGTTAATGGCTTTCCCTCTATTGCCATTATGAGGATTGTAAAGCAAGGCTGAGGGTGAGATTATAAAAAAAGTGCTCCGTATGAGTTGTAATAATATTGGTTTACAGCAAACACACAGCGTGGAGCCACACTTTTACGTGCTTTATAAAGCTGACAAGCTTTCCTTTGCGAAATATAATTCCTTTTAAAGTTCAACCGTTTCTTCTGCCTCCCTCCATTCCATATAAAGCTGTTTCTCATTAAGGATTAAACAGAGAGTTAGGTTCTCTCTTCTCATAATTAAGACATTCCTAAAATCAGTTTCTTCTCTTAAATCCCTTGGTCCCTCCCTCCTCTTTCCCATTAGCAAGGCACTCCATGGATCTGATACCTAGTACCTATCATCTCAAGGTGTGCGAGATTGAGGATTATGTACTTAAGTTTGTGTGTTTTGTTAAAAACATGACTCCTGTATTCTTGACCTCCCCTCTTTGACCCTTTCATCTTACTGTGAAATCCAATTTCAGGCCTGAGTAACCCTCTCTGATCCCAAATACGTTCATACAAATACAGCAGTAGCACTTTTAAGGTGGTCACCATCAAACATGCCCATAATGCTGCAGGACCTGACACATCAATCAAAGGCGCTGCCCCCTTATCTGATCTGTGCTCCCACCTATGACCCCTGGCTTTTGACCTCTAGTCTGTCTGCTATGGTGGGTGCTGTTGAGGGCAGATTCACAAGAAGGGGGCTAATTAGGTCAGATTGCGGCGAACTGTGAATTACAGCTGAAATTGGAAACACATGCTGCGACCCAAAGCAGGATAGAGAGAGAGAGAGAGAGAGAGAGAGAGAGAGAGAGCACCAGAAAAGAGTTAATAGTGGAGCTGGGGGTGAAGAAAATGGGGGTAATGTAAGGTGGAGTGGAGGGGTTCAAGAGGAGCGGTAATGGAGAACATCTATGAAACTGATGTGCATGAGGGAGGATGAAGAGAGGAAAAAAATGATTTAATCAATTAATGAATAATACCTTTTTGAGACCATAAATCTAACCTAATTTTTAGGAGAGCATCTGTGGACAGCATACTGGTTTCCTTGACAGCTCCGCTGTTTTCAATAATTGCTATAATTGCTATGTAACAGATTGTAATTGCTTTGATATTTGAGGTTTAAGGTGGAATATCCATTGGCATGCAAATAAATCTGAGACACACACTATGAGCAACACAATGAAAACAAAAATGTACTGCGAGTAACAATTATTAAAAAAGAATTAATTAATATTAACATTTAAATAATAAATAATATGACATTTGTTCATAACATTTATTATTAACACTATTTAATATTATTATTTTTTTTTTAAATATAATTTTTTTATTTGAATTAGATTGTATAATTTCAAGATTTAAAGCAAAAATAGAATGGTATGACTGCAAATTTGGGAAATCATGCCACATAAAACATACAGTATCTGCACAAAACAAAAACAGCAGACGGACTGAATGAGAGCGCAATTTCACTGGTGGCAGCAGGTGGCACTACTGGAACAGCAGCGATATACTTTCCTTGGTTAACGCTGTAAACAAAGCCTATAGCAAATTTACTAAAATATAAAAATTATAACTGAAAAAAATATATTATATATATATATATATATATATATATATATATATATATATATATATATATATATATATATATATATATATAGATAGATAGATAGATAGATAGATAGATAGATATATATAGATATATATATATATATATATATATATATATATATATAGATATATATATATATATCATAGCTAATATAATGATAATAATAAGCATCTGTTTATTGAGTGTCTTTTGCAAAGCTCAAGGTCGTATTCTGTGAGAAGGATTGTCTCTTATCTGTTTCAAAATCTGAAAGACATGCAGCTTCATCAAAAGCGCTCATCTATGACAGTGTCAGACTTGCGGTGTGGTCCTTGTATGATGAGTTGCCCTGTATAGGTGTTTAGGGTGTAGGGTAGTAAAAGTTATTTCACAAAAACAAGTAATGCAGGTTCTCCCTAAGACCATTTGCTTAACTGATATTTAGAAATGTATTTTCTTCCTTCAACGATAAGCTGTCAGAGCTCTCTGTGCATGTGCATGTATGTGTGTGTTAAACCATTTGAGTGCGAGTGCGTGAAAGAACTTTTGTACCTCAGTTTGAGTTTGTCCCTTCTTTCCCTTTCTACCTTTGTTTGCCTGTCATCTCGCTAAATAGCTCAGTGACTCCTCGCTCTCAATCATTCTCTGTTCCTGTGGCTCTCGCTCATTCTCACCAATACACCCTGGGGTTGAAATATCTAAGTGCATACAAAACAAGTTCAGACAAAACCAGAGAGACAGAATAGTGCTAAGGAGGTAAAGACTGGGAGTGAATGACACTAAATGCCAAGAGGGAGGAACAGCATCAGGAGAGGACAGGAGCAAAGATATGAGGGGGCTGGACCACATTTTAGACCTCACTGAGCTTAGTATTTGTGTGTGTGTGTGTGTGTTTGTTTGTGTGCGCTCACCTGTGTTTGTGTGTGTTAAATATGAAGTTCCACACCGGTTCCCTGTTCCTCATTTGAAAAACTCTTTTCTGTACCCCCCTCGTTCTCTTATTCTCTCCCCCATCTCTCTCATCCCCTGGCTCTTTCACGGAAAGTCTCAAAGGGGCAGGGATGTAACAGAAAACTTCTCTCTTTTGTCTCCTTTCTTTTCCTTATCCTTTCATCTTTTTGGGTTTTGGTGGGATGGAAATTTCTGCTATAGGTGAAAGGAGGAAAGAGGAGGGGAGCACGGGAGATGGAGAATGAGAGTCTCCTGCTATAACGCTGACGCAATATACGTCTCCTGCTATAAAAACTAAGGGCTGGTTGGCTGTAGATGCTGTAAAAAATCTCCAGAGGAAATTGCTTTAACAAATTGCCCCCTAATTCTAGAGCTGCATGGTCCCAAAATCCATTCTGTTCACAACAGCATGAACTGACATGAAATAAATGAAATTCTGCTGTCCGCAACTTTTACGGTACTGTTATTAACTAAAAGGTCACAAGGTGTAGGATGCACTTGTTTGGGGTGATTAGTTTGGACTTTAACTCAATTAATTGACAATAAATCAGTTAAAAAGACATTCTTCTATCCATTATTCTACATTTAAGCCATTATCAACTCTTTTTTTGTTTTGTTTTGTTTTTCATTATGAGAACCCTCACACCCACCGCCAGCAGATGGTCCTCGTCCTTCTTTTTCCTCCACCATAATGTCTTCTTTCAGGACTGTGTCCATTCCTCTTCTTCTAAACCAGCCCTCTTTCACTCCCACTGGCTGTTGTCCCCTCACCGCCTTTCGTGAAGATGCCTTACCGCACGACTTGAACACTCAGACCTCCCCGCCGCGGGAATTTCTGCATCCACTTAACTTTTTAAATCTTTTGTTTCAGATTAAACGTCTCTCGTTTACAGCTCAAAGTCGGCTAATTGTGGTCTCACTGCTGGAAAAGTAGAGCTGCCGCTGATACACGCAGAGTCAGAGGTGTATTACTGCTCTGGATGTTCACCGCTTGCATGCAAATCCTCCAGAAGGTCGCGCGTGAGGAAAACAGATAAGCGTGGAAATACAACTCGACGTGGACCCTCTCAGACGGGACTCCGGAGATGATGTGGGAGACTTCTGTAGTCTGAAACATGTGAATCGAGAGTTCTTCTGGAAATTTCGTTCATTTTTGCTTGAGACTGACGGACTGTAGAATCAATGTGGTGTCTGTCGAAGATACGTGTGGTCCGAAACTCACCTAAACGGTAGGTGCTGCGTGTTTTTAAAGATAGGCCTTTTAACATGTTAGCGTACAGGTATTCACTAATCACACGCTTCCGATGTTGATAACATCTAAAGTGGTGTAATGACAGATTCATTTCTTTTGGCTTCATTTTCGTAACAGTTAATTTAATTTTAAGCAGGTGTTGATCGGACTCGTTGACAGGTTGTCAAGCTTTGGAATAAGCCGAACGCCAATGAATCGTTCAATTGAGTCGAATGAATCAGGTGATTCGGTTCTCTTTCGATACGAACTGATACAAGTAGCCTAGGTATGAAAACAGCTGGTTTTAACAGCATTTTATCAAAATATCCTTTCAAGCCAGGTGATATTGATACATTCCAGTATTGTTTACTGCAACATAGGAAAATTATGTAATTAGCGGAATCATGGCTGCAACAAACTGGACCACAAACCGCACATTCTGTATTAAAAAAATAATTGCAACTTCAATAAACAGCAATTTGTCTGGGCATGTACAGTTTCTGGTTAAGCTGTTAAAGCATGTAACATGAAACCCCATCATCACGTACTGTAATTGAAACAGCTTTTTAAAAATGTTTTTATCGGAAACCAATTCTTCAAAAGAACCGATTCATTTTAATAAGTTGGACTCATCATTACTAGTCGAGTTTGAAACGATCGTGAGAAGCGCTTACCCCGGGCCTCGAAAGAGTTCTGGAAAAACTGTTCTGGCGGAAGACCAAAATATGCGTGATCTTATATTTTTCAGCCGCTAGCGAATTGACAAGACTATTGTAGTCAACGGCGCTGTCCCGTCCCTCGCGTGCAGTGTGCGGTTTATATGTAAACCTTCTCTGTCCGGTGCGTCCGCGTTCCGCTCTCGGTTCAGGTGTTCACCAGGTGTTTGCGTGCAGAGGTCAGCAAGTATTGTGACATTTGTTTTCCTGTCTGCCTGCGTACCTCGGAAGAAGGTCTCTGAAGTCAGTCCAACATGCTGTTTAAAATACACAGTAGGTGTGTTTGTGTTTTTAAATTTACTTTGTATCGTTCCTCAGAATGATAGTTTAAATAATCCAAATCGTTTTATCGTGTAATAGCCTATTAGAAGTACTTTGGAGGAAAAACAAATGGATGTAGATCTTCACAGGAGAGTAGTAGTTTGTCAGTGCTAATGTGTTTACACAGTAAAGGAGTTAAAGGGTGGGAGCTAGCAGCCATTGAAAACAATAATGAACACACATGCACACCCTTTCAGTCACCTGTCCAGCTAGCCCATGAAAACAGAAGCTCACAACCATTGTTTACTACATAATGAATGTTTATGTAACTATTTTCTCACCCCTGTAACACATAAAGTGTGGGGGGAAGACACTGAGACAGAACAAGTGAGAAAAAAAGCTACAGGTATTTATGAGAGACGTGAACTCTTCCTCCATTTATCCAGGTAGGATCTGAAGCAGACCAAAGTTCTTTCTGAGAAAGAAAGTGTGGATGGAGATTATCCTAAAGTGTGAGGAGTAAGTGGAATGTGTCACTCACTGTGTGGTAGCCATTTTCCGATGTGTTCAAGCTACTGATTTCTCAACTGCAACACAGTGCCTTTGATCAGAAACATCTGCACAGCATGCTGATTTTTTATGTCAGTGATTTTATGAGTCAAGTTACGGTATGTTTGTCTTTGAATAATAATCCTTGTCTGCCAAGATATTTTTTTCCACAGAGGGAATTTGTGCAGCGTCTTTTTTCTTCCTTTTTTAAAACTAACATTATAATATTAATGCTATTATGTTTTATTTTACCCAAGAGTTTTATTTACAACTCATAATTTAGTTTTGAACAACCATTGTGTACCACCATCTGACCAACCCATAATCAGGCGTTTTTTTTTAGTTTGTTTGTTTTTTTGTTTGTTGTAAACTTATCAACATATATTATATAGTTGGCAGTGCCCCATCCTTCAATTAAAGCCTTATTGCAAAGCCTGCAATAAAGATATCTTCTTAATTCCACATAAACCACAGTGATGCAATTAGGAAACTATACAGATGTACTCTTTCTTTACTTTTTGAATAATTTGGAATGTTCTTCCGTAATATTTGACTGGGATTGGGCTCGACAGATCGCTAAACACTTGAGTACCAATGTGTAATTGGGCTGGTCAGTTATAACCGTCTAATAAGAAATTTGTGGACGCTGGAAATCAATGTTTAATAAATGGTCTTTTTTCGGGCTGGATGAAAAGTTTTGAATTCTGAAAGTTATAATGAAACTAAATAGAAAAGATAAAAGTGTAAATATAAAGTGGGAATGTGTCATGACACGATCTGTTTAACTTGATTTTAAGCCGTTTTCATTTTCTTTCCAATTCTTTGTGGCTTGATATGAGAGTTCAGACTGTGCTGCGTTGGACGCATATGGCCAAGTGTATAGGGTTGAGTGGGACGATGGGAAAATTCCAAAATTGTCAGTCATGTCAAGTCTGAACAGGGGGATTGTAGAATGTCTATCATGAGTCACGCTTTTGTTCGGATTGGAGAGGATAAATAATAAAGGCCATACATCTGCTGTAATTGATTTGACAGGCTTTTTAGCGTGACAGCATGAAGTGGTAGTGGATCTTCTGGCTGATTTCCAGTGAAAGAGGTTATTTATTAAGTGGGTTTAAAGTTTTCGGTGGCGTGAAGCTGAGAATTGAATGAAGTGGAAGAGCCAAAGTGTTTGTCTGGCTTTTGTCTAGAAGATGGCAGATTACGCTTGTCATGGAGGTGGGAGCAGTGGGTCAGATCAAAGATATGTGTGGATGTGTGTGCACAGGTTCCTGTGAGGTAGAGTGTATAAGATCGGGTTAAACATGCGGGTTCATTGTGTTCAGGAGCTTGGTGTTTTTTATGTGAGGCTGCAGGCTCATTTTTGGTCTGTGTGTAAGGTGAGGGGAGAAAGTGCAGCAGAGTTCGTAAAGCATGTCATTGCTACAAATGGAGCGCACTGATTGAGTGGTTCTGCATATCGCCCCGCGTCTACAGATATGCCTCCTGCACGTGTGTCTGCCTGCCTGCTGCTTGTGTTCCCGTTCCAAAGCAAACATGCACATTAACCAGCAAGCCTTCCTCTCAGGTCACACACATACGCATGCACTACACCCTTTTTCACATACAGTAGGTGCACACTCACACACACACACACACTGCCTTCAACCATGAAAAATGCCTTTACTCATAACTTCTGTTAGTAAGTCATTCTTTTGGGGGTCAGTAGACCCTTTTCATTCATTTGTTAATTTTATGCAGTAAAAATGCACTCCATATATAAAATTATTTGAATGCAGTTGAGCATGTTTACTTTATTAAAAAAAAATACTAATGTGTTTTCAGGTCAGTAAGTCTGTTAAAACGTCAATTTTAGTTTTTTATGACTAGGCAAGATCGGTTCAGGTTGAAGAATGCCATGTTAAAAACGGATTTTGCTATGAATATACACATATTAGAAAAGGGGTAAAATTATAATTACATTATGATTAACTAATTGAAATGTATTTTAATATAGATTAATATGTATAAAATCACATATTTAAGCTGTTTAGAACATAATTTAGTACTTTTTATTTGATGGTTACATTACATCATTCAATTTAAACCTTTTTTGAAAATGGAGAAAATGTGCTTCGAAACCATCTGAAACCACCGTGAGTGTAAAGATTACATTTCCAAGAACTTGCCCTGTGCATTTTAAACTAGATTTTTCCTTTATTGGATTCATTTGTCATTGAATATAGTCTAACTATTGTAAAATAATATCTAAATATTGATTCTTTCGTATGGTAACTTCATTTCAGCAGTCAGCAACATGCTGTGATTTAGTGACTCTTGTTTTTATATTTTTGCATTTTGTTGTTTGTGAGACTGTATGAAGTGAGACTGTATGATTTTGTCAACATTAGAGGTTGTGAAAGAACAAGACTGTAAATCTCACTGCAAAAATACCACCATCTTACACACAGCCCCAATTATATTTGCATTTAATAGACAAGAGCCTCATTTGCACATAGCACACCTGTTCCTATGTTGAACGTAAACAGGAAGTAAGCATTTATACATGTAGAGCTCTATGTCCCGGCATGCATATGTATGGACTCAGTGGCATTCTTTCCCTGCTTGTGACCGCAGGCTTACTTGTGCATTGAATGAGAGTGTGTTCGTTTGGCTTGAGTGTTATTAGAAAACTGTGTCCGGGGCGGAGTGCTGTTATTATGAGTATCACAAGTGGTGATTTTGCACTTCACACACAAATGTCTTTCCTCCCACTCTCTCCCTATGAGTCTAATGATTATCTCTTCTTCACAAACGAACAGTCACTTGACTGCGTACACTAGCTTTACTCGCCCTCGCCCCCCTCCTTCATTCTAGCGTGTCCCGCCTGAGGAAACCACATCACTGACATTCTGAGCATTCTTCTTTCTTTCTAAATGCCTCTCCCTCCCTCATCTCTCAGCACAAAAGCAAAGGACTGGTGAGTAATTTACACCTGGCCTTAACATTGGACCGATCGACTGCATCCCTCACTGTATCATCCGCAAGTTGACACACTCTAGGTCAGAGTAGGTCACATTCTTCCTGTCAAATACTTGCTAAAAAGCTAATTTGATAAATTTTAAGAAGACATTTTTGAGTAGTGTTGCTGTTAAGAGCATCACACCTCATGCCTTATATGCTTTATGTAGTTTGCGCTCATTTTTGTATATATTTAATATAAATTGTTTCTATATACTCTTCTGTCCAAGAATTGGGGTCATTAAGGGGTCATTTTTTGCATTGATGCATTAAATTGATCCAAAGCGACAAATAAATGGTTATAGTTTAATTTTTTCAATTGATCAGAGAATCCTGAAAAAAAATATATGACAAAACTATTAAGCAACACAAATTGAGCACAAAATCAGCATATTAGAAAGATTTCTGAAGGATGACGTGACACTGAAGACTGAAGTAATGGCTGCTTTGCCATCACAGGAATAAATGACATTTTAAAAAACATTCCAATACAAATGTTCACAATATTAATACAATATTGTATTTTTGATCCCTTAAAGCAACCTCAAGGAGCAGAAGAGTTAATCTTTTCAACCCTCTCCTCACAATGTTCATATATAAATATTATTTTGGTTGTACAATGTGACAAGAAAACCAGTGATGAGGCACATTTATCATTTTCATGTGGTGGTTTTGCTTCCACCTGGTGGTTGACAGTGTGCTGAGAGTAAAAGGGAGCGAGTGTATCATCCATCAGTGTAGTTTTACTCGAACCCCCTCTAAATAAACACATAAATCACCTCCACTGGGCCAGTAACCGCCCAGGAGCTTGTCTTAGGTAGAAGACTGCTGAACTTTGGCGTTCCTGTCAATAAATAACCTAAATCTCTGAGGTCTTCTCAGTACTGCTGAGAGTCATGTTACAGAAGTGTGTGAATATGGGATCATCAGGTCAAACGTATGGAAAAAGTATATAAGACAAAAACATACATATAGATTATAAAAGATGATGAAATGAGCATTTATTTGAAGCCCAAAGCAACATCGCCTTCTTTTATTGATTCATTCTTTGGCTCAAACAGTAAAGTGGCATCTTTTTGTTTGCCTCAGTCATGCTCTTAATCTGTGAAATTTACAACCTTTTCCATACATACCAGAGTTGTTTGTGGTCTCGTGTGAAACTAGGCCAGCACCAGACCAACACTGTTAGTGGTTTTATTTCAAACAGAGCTTTGCCAGACGTCGACTAGCCGGTGACTTCTTGTCTGTGCCGACCAACCGGAGCAGGCAATGGTGAAGCTAGTTTGTGGCTCCATTCTCCCTCTACACAGAGACATGAATCTGCTGCTTTCAGTTTTGCATCTTTATTTCCACTAGCAAATGCTAAAGCTGTAAAGCTATAGTTTTACAGTTTTATGCTTATTTTACTTTATTTTTATGAGTTGGCAATGAGGAAACCTCTTCCAGAGTAAAAAAGTATACAATGGAAAAAGTATGCATTTGCAAATGATCTTATTTTGAAGTCAGCATAAAATGAAACCCTGTCTATTTTCAAAATGCATGTTATCATCCATGAATGTTTTTTGTAAATAAAAAAATACATATATAATTTGTCATTTTTAATCAAAGATTCAAATGATCTTCAGTTGAAATGACTTCTCTCTGGTGACGTATGCTGGACTTCTCCAGAAATTGAGTCCACAGAAACACTTTCTTACTGTTAACAGCGAGCTTGTATTAAAGATCTGCCTTCATCCGATCAACAGCCACTGGAAAGAACGAAGTCTTGCCCTACATTTTTTCCTAGCATTCTAAACAGTCCCATGTAAATATTTGTGGTGTCTTATTAAGCTCCACTGTTCTTCCTCTTTATGCTCTTTCTAATTCTAGCTTTTTTCTTTTTTATCAATTCATAGTTGACACGTCTTGGGAGTGATGCACTGGCTTCCCCTGGTTGCCATGGTGATTGCCTCGGCCATGCCTTTCTCTCAAAGTCCTGTGCCCAGGCTTGTTGTCGCGGCGATAGAGCCTGGCAGAAACGACAGCAGCAGCAGCAGCGTCCCGACAGCGAACATCAGCATGCCGACCAACACATCAGTGGACAACGACTCCCCTGATGCTGTCTCTCACAACAACTACAGCACACATGACATAGCTCCTCACAGAACAGTCGAGAAGCAGAGCACGCTTGAGGAAGACCATATATCCAAAGATAGAGCAAACCGAGAGAATCTTCTAATAGGTGGAGGTAGGACTACTGGAGCAGATGCCTCCAGGCCGCACGAGCCTAGGAAATACAAATCACAAAAAATACTGGCTGAAAAAAGCCATGGTATTCTCAAGGACTATCAGCTTGAAAGTAGCCAGTTTCATGAAGAAAGCAGGATTGAGGCAGAGACTTTTCTTAAAGATGACAGGAACACAAGAAGTCCTATGGTCTCTCTGCAGAGTTCTCCAGTGCAGGAACATCTGGACGAAGCTCAAACGGTTGGGAGCACCAATGCTGACGAGTTGGTGCAGCAATACGGAGGGTTTGGAACAGAACAGGGCTTTAAGTTTGATGACATAGGCCTACGAGAGGAAGATCAGCTGCTTTTGCTGGACGCCGATCCTCAGGTGCTTTTCTCCCCGGCCCTCTCCCCACCCAAACAGCCACCTCTGCTCTTAATGCTGGAGTCAGGCTTTCTGACCAATGACGTTGAGGATGAGGAAAGCCACATGATGGACGCTAACACCTCCGCTCACAGAGGCGACAAAGACACATACAGGAACTTACTCTTGGGCCTCTCTGATTCTGATGGCCACATCCCAAGGGTCCGCCGCAAGCGTCAAGCCGCCCACAGCGCACAAGGGATGGCACGCTCCGTATGTGAGGCCGAAACCAGGTGGGTGACCAAGAAGACCGCGGTGGACTTACTGAGCAACACCGTCACTATTCTGCCAGAGATCCCGACCCAGACTGGGCCACTCAAGCAGCGTTTCTACGAAACAACGTGCCGTAAGCCAGATCCAAACAGGAGAGGTGAAGTGCAGGCGGTGGAGGGGGCCAGCTGCTTGGGGGTGGATAAGAGACACTGGATGAGCAAGTGCGAAACCAAACAATCGTACGTTCGCGCACTCACCTCAGATGAAAACAAGAGGATAGGATGGAGGTGGATCCGTATTGACTCCTCCTGCGTTTGCGTGCTGCTCACTAGAGGGACGTACAACACTAAGAAGTTGGAGTGAGGAAGAGAGCGAGAAAGGACAGCTAGCTCGGACTGTCTGAACATAGGATTGACACGGAGTTGATAGTTCATGTGAATTCTGAGTGTTTGAGGGACTGTGTCTGTTCTGGTCCACTGTGTGGGGGATATTTCGTTTCCAGATGTTCCCACATATCTATAGCTGTACCCCAGTGTCTCGCTGAGGACAGCCATGGAAATCATCCTTGTGTTGCTCAAAACCTGATGTTTGTCACTCTTAAACGTGTTCGAAAATCATTGCATTAGATACTGGCAAAAAAAAAAAGGCATCTGCAAACAAAAAATGCCAGTAAATAATTTTCACTTTTCCAACCAGTAAGTATGAAGTCAGTTCTCCTCAAGTTTATGCAGGTTTCCTAGCACAATGATTACCTTTGTAGTTCATTATAATAGCATACGAGATGTTACACACAGTTTGACTCCCAGAAGGACTTTGTCTTCATTTTAAACAATATTTATAGACCGATAACAAAAGTGTACGTATGCTGATTCTTTTAAGGAAATGCCTCATGTTTTGATATTTTCACATGTAATGCAGAAACCTTTATACACTTTTAAATGTTGCTTCCAAGTTTCCAAATATTACATATTTAGTGCATTTCACACAACAAAATCTGGTGACTTGCACGAAAGTGAGCCATGGTTGAATGAACTATATCAAAGTCTCTCTTAAGGAAATTCAGATCTTTGCAGCCACATTTGCAATGCTTCCAGGTGGCTATTTAAGAAATGCAAGACCAGCTCCTATCAGTGTGAATGGGGAAATACTGAAACCCTAGAAAATAATGGCAAAACTCACAATGAAATAATATATTTCAAGTCAGAAATCAAATCTGACATTACTCATTGCCCATCAATGCTGATTCTTAAGCTCAAAAAAGCTTATATTTAAGGTTGATCCTGCCAGTGTGCAGTCCCAAGAGCAAGTCTCAGATTTATGTGAGAAATGGAGATTCCAATGGCTCTTAAATCTCACTAGAGCTGTTGCAGTTTTGCCCATTCTTAGCAATACAAGTGAACTGTCTTGGGTAATACATAGTGTTTGACGATAGTCCTCAAGTCATCTGAGGATGAGGTTGATTCCCTTTTTTTTCTAGGTGCATTCTCTGTAACTTATTTGTGTTTCATGAAACAGCATACGGGTTTGAAGTGATATGAGGTGACGATGAGATCCTCCGCTCTACTGTCATTCCTCCATTCCACACAAACAAGAAAACCTCAATACCGAAATCCTTTTTTTTTTCTTCTCTTACTTTTCATATATTGTTGCATTTGTTTTATTGTATCTATAGTATACAGACAATAAGTTATTACTTTTGAACTAGTATGTAAGTCTAAGTACTTGATATTAATATATTTCTTTATAAATGTACAATAAGTGAAACATATACATCATGCAAATATATGTTTATTTATAATAAACAAAAATTATCCACTGTTTAGTGGTCAGCAGTGGTCCTTCAAATGCCTGACCCAAAACTAGAGCCTCTTTGGTTTTCGGTGTCAGAAACGATGGTTCACCCATGTACTGTCCACTCAGCAAATGTTACAGAAATACAGTCCAAAAACTGAGTGTTGGATGAAATGAACTGTAGTCCAGGTCCCTGGTTACTGTATTAAGAAAGCTGTGGAAGTCAGTGCACAGGGTTTGATGTTATTTTTCACATTGAGTCATTGTAATAAAGTATTATGCAATCTTTGTAAGGTAGATACTTTTGTATATGATTTTATTTTTGAAGTAGATGGAAGAGCGAGAGGTGCTTTGGTAAAATACAAAGCGGAATATATGATTGTATTTCTCTCTTTTTTAATATATAAAAAAAAAAACAGGAAGTACTTTGATTTGCAGTTGTCGAATATAAAACATAAAATCTGACTTCGCACATAAATTAGCCTCTCAAAATCACGAGCACGCCGAACTCTTTAGTACCATTAGGAACACTTTATTTTATTTAGATTTTCATCATCTTCATTATCATTATTGTTTATTTTGCAGACATCATTTTCATTTTGAACCACTGTCATCCTCATCAACAGTAATGGTTTGTTTTCAAATCATAACACAATTTTGTCAAAATGTACACATACAAGTAGCATATTTTAATGACCGTGTTTTTAATATTTCATATTTTACGCTTTAAACTAGATCAAATGAAATTACAGTCAGCATTATTAAATGAACATGTACATACAGTTATTCAATACATACATACAGAAAATAAATAGTTATCATAAAAATAAAAAATAAAAATGAAAATACACACATTTTACAAATTGTTCCCCAAGCTCTTAACCTCATATGTTAATGTACACATAATTTTTATTTTTAACTCCATATTGTCTTGTTCCCCGGTAGGTTTAGTTCGTTGTCGTCTTGGTTGTTTGACATGCATCGCAACACAGAAGCTAAACGTTTTCTCTCACTTGTTTTTCCCCCGGCCCTCCCCCATTTCTCCTCCTCGGTTCACCTCTGCTCATCTTTTATGGCTTGCGTTGTTAGAATGATTCTGTCCATCAGGACTCGTTTCTGCTGGTCACTTGCTTTGTTCGCAAGCATCTTCCCTCGCGCATCGGTCTCTCTGCCACCACCAGCTTCCCTTCGTTTGCTGACTTTTAGTCTTTAATCGAAATGTTCGAAAAATGTAAAAAAACACCTAGTAGTAACTGAGCAAGAATTGTGCCCTTTGCAGTCTCATGTGTAGCTCTCACTGCTCAGCTTGTGCCGACTGAGAAACACATCCAGCGAAGTGTTGGCCTCACACAGCCTGGCCCCTCCACTGTGCTCTGAAGTACTTCCTCTGAACCTTACCGTATGTAAACATCCCTGAAGTCCAGGTCGAGTTGCCACAAACATCCTTTGCTATCGAGAGACTCAAGAGACCAACTGCAGGCAGTCGACGAAAGCCATTCTGAGGAACTAGGGCTGCGGGCAGCGCCATTGAAACGAAGGATGGAAAGACGAGAGAGTTCATCTACAGACGTCCCATCAGCACAGACACAGGAAGAGAGAACGACAGAAAGAAAGAATAAACAGTCATCCGATTCCTCCAGCCATCCCATTTCTTACCACTCTCTTGTGTCATACATTCTTCATGTCTTTTGTCGTCCTTTTTTTTTTGTTCTTTATTTGTCTCTTTCTCCATCCCTCTTCTGTTATTGCAGAATGGTCAGACCAGTAGAGTTATATTTATAAATGTATATATTCATTGCTTTTTTTCTGCTTATCCCCCCTCCTCCCCATGAATGAAATGTAAAGCCGGTTCCAGCTCTCTGACAACGGCGCCTCCTGTGTGCGAGAGACAGAATTACAAACACATTGATAAAGCATCAATAAAGACCAATTTATGGAAGCCAATTTCCACCAAATAAGAAAACAATCATGTTATAACTGAGATAAGTCCTATACGAGATAAAGACAAAATGGTGTAAGTAAAAACTGAGATAAAAAGTCATAATTATGACATGAAAGGCAAATAATAATGAGTTAATAATGACAAAAAAAAAACTCATTTATGAAGCCGTAACTGATAAAAAAAAAAGGACTTAAGAACTCTACAAGATTCCCTGTAGGCCTGATAATGATTCACACACAAACACAAATCCAAAACACACGATGAATCGCAATAAAAACAAGAAAAGCAACATCCTTTCCAAAACAAGTTTAATGACACAGACATTTAAAGAGCATGTCTTACTGTCTCATAGCAACTCAAGGAAACCCAACAGAATGCTAAAAGTGCATCGGTCAAACTTCTGCTGACTTGTGTATTTACATGCATCAGCATGCAGAGGGGAATCAATAACAGATGTGTACTGCACATCTTGGGGGCCCTGCCCACACATGGTCAGTAAATACTTTCGTTTTGTTCAGAAAAAAAAGTAGCTTTTTATATTTACAAAGTCTGGTGGGCAAGTCTATTTTTATTTGTTTTGAATAATTTACAATAATATAAAATATCTCTATATATAACAGATTTAAAAAAGGTGTCTCACCTTGGCAGTCCCTCAACAGGAGTAGGTCCTCACTGAGCCAGACTCTGCCCTTGAAGATGCTAAAGAAACAGACACGTGAGAAAATGTATTTCGAAACAACATTATACAGCATCCACTTCTGCATAAGATAAGGAAACGATGTTCTTACAACGTTTATCTGACAACTAACACAACATCCCTCTGTCATAAAGTTATTTCAGACTTCATTGCCGGGATTTCCACAAAGCCGTGCTTATCTATATTCCTCAGTCCTGGGTATTTTTCGACTAGTCTTTCCTCTTATTCATCATTTCTTATCTGAATTATGCTATATTCTATTCTTCCGACTACCGTGAAATAGTAAAATGTACTATACGTCTTCTTACTGGTCATGTGTGTGTTGTATTTTATATGTTGCTATGCTATATTTTTCATGCACGCACACACACACAGCCATCAAATAAAATTCATGCGGTCCTATAACTGAAAATATCTCGACATCTTGTAGCTCTATCTAGTTTTGTATAAGTTATCTGTAAATTAATCTTATAATATTCAGAGTGCCATTCAAAAATGTCACAAACCCCAATCCTTCGAAACAGTTCAAAGCAGCAGATTTTAATGCTTAGCACACGTGCCCTTGACACGTCTGAGCTGCAGTGCTCCTGGGAACTTGGCCAGTGTCAGTCCCTTCTTTCCATCCAACTACTTGCTTGTGAAATCAAAGCATAAAAATCTTGATATTACAGTTTCTATTTCTCAATATTTAGATCACTTTTTAAAAACTCTTCACACAGTGAGCACGACAGCAGTCTCTGCTTGGGCACAAAATACATTTATTGACTACATCTTTCAGTTTACAGGAATTTCTTTCTTACTCAGACATAATCGCCACAAAACCTCAATTTGCCTGTATTGTTAAACTTCAAAGTTTTAACACCTAATTTAGTTCATTTTGAGTGTGTGATTTTTACAGCTGTGCCAAGCTGAAGGCTGTTAAGGAATAAAAAAAAATGAAAAACGGTAATGTGATTCTTAAAACAAAAAGTGTGGGGAGGACATGTGGTCTCACCTTCACTCTGGACCTTCCTCAGGGTGACTGAGGGGGTAGAGATGGCTGAGGCACGGAAGTTAGCAGGCAAGGTCTCTGAGGAGTCAGAGGTCACGCCCCTCAGATCTTTCTCCCGGAACATCTTCCTCCAAGAAGGGGAGCGGGTGAACGTCTTGGTGCCATCCTAGAGCACACAAGAACAGAAGAAAAAAGATCAGCAGTCTGAGGAACAGAATCGTATTAGTCGCTCAACAGAGAATAACTATGAACTCAATTATCAGCCGTGTCACTTTAATACAAGAAGAAAAAACTGGCTGCTGAATCAATCTCCTGTAAGAGCAGGGTCATTATACTGCCGTTTGTATTTCAGTGGTGGGAGGTAAAGGATGATCAAAATCCAGCTGTGCTCAAGTCCCATGGTGCTCACCTCGTCTGGCCTCCTCTCTGTTCCCATGGCGATGAGCGAGTTATATTCCTTCTCCAGAAGTTGTCGTGCCTGGATGTGGAATAAACAGACTTTACATGTCTGATCAGGGGTAATGAGTAGGTGCTGCTTTCATCTAGAAAGCTCTTCAGGTTTGAAGACTTGATGAATCAACAGTGTTTGTTTTCATGCCAAAATAATACATCTAATGTATTAAAAAGACTAACTGTATATATAGATATAAAGGTTGTCAATATCTAAATATTTATTTGTGCCCCCCACACCCTTGCAAGAAAAATGGTTTCTTGAGAAAAAAGCGTCTGGTGAAGTAATACATGTAAATGCAAGGTAATGTGTTGGAGATATATAGTTCATGTGAAAGTGTGTAAAACACAGATGTATATTTGTGAGGGGTCCTATCACTGCACCTGTGTGTTCTGATTGGGTATCTGCAGGAGCAGGGCGAGGTCAGTGTAATCAAAGGTGTCGTCCAGGGCGAGCAGGGCTCCATGCACACCGCTCTCGGTCAGATTATCTGCATACTCCTTCAAGCCGATGGACTGCACCCAGCACATCACACGCTCGTTTGACCACACCATCACATCTAGACAGGAAACACATGAACAGCGTTCCAGGAGGGTGTTAACCACTGATCATTAGCGCTGGATAATGATCGATTTCCATCTTGGGTGATGCCTCTGGATTTCATCTTTTGTTTCAGTTGCTCCTGATCTTTCGGATGGACCTCTCATGGCCAATGCACATTTAGACACATGTGTTTCTGTTTCAGACACAGTCTTTGTCTCTGTTTTGTGTTTCTAGGGGATTCCAGGGATTTTGCATTTGTTTTGTTGATTCAGCTTTTCAAAGCCAAAGTTCAAAGGAAGGAATGCAATCATGGAAAACAGTTAAACCGTTCCTAGCGAGTCATTTACAGTATTGATATCAGTGTCAGTATTAAAAAACACCTTCACAGCTTCAGGTACAGTAACTGCATATTCTGTAGATTTCTGTCTATAGATGGCAACATGCCCTGTACTGGGGGCCAGGTTTAGCCAGATTTACTATCGTTAAATAAAACTAAAACTTCTACAAATAATTGTCATTAGTTGAAATAAAACTAAAAAAGAAAGAAAGAATAAGAATATATATATATTTTTTTAATGAAAACCTTAAAGTAAGGAAAATGTATAAATGTTGCCTTGGTAAATAGTGAAATAGGTAATAAGAGAAAGTGCTAAAATTACAGTGCTAAAAAGAAATATTAAAAGACTAATAAAAAAGATAAAAGCACATAACAAAATTTCTAAAATTAAAATATACAAATAAATCTAATTCCAAATATTAATAAATGTTATTATAGTATAGAAATAATACCAAAATAACACTTGGTTGCATGTCTTAGTAAACCACAGCTAATAATCCATTTCCATGTACAAAAAAAGAGGAATATCCAACAGATCTCGTTATTGATTGCTTAGTGTGTTTTCATGAACTGTAGTTGGAAATGCACTGATTTTAAAAGAATAAAATTGCAATAAAAGATAAATGTTTGATATAATAAAATTCTACACTATCTTCTAAATATAAACCACTAAAAACAATTGCTTGGAACAAAGCAGGTATATTTAGGCCTCAAAACATTAGATTGCAAAGTATGAAAAATGGAAATGAATTTTTATACTTACTTAAGATTACAGTTAACTGTTTTAAATGAATAGTATTTTTTTAAGACTCACTTTGCATGTAGCAATGCACACAAAAGTGTCCCTGCACTAATGAGCAGGGAAATGTAATGCATGCTTCATATAGTCTGAAATGGCACGAATGCATCTGTGTTGCCATGCGATGAATAACTTCTAGATCAGCAAAGGCATCTGTTTCTAATCAATGGTCCTGAATGAGGCGGTAACTGCACCTTTAAAACAACTCACAACTGTGAGATTAATAATGCGATCTGTGCATTGTGCTTTGATCAGTTTCTCTACAAATGTGAAATCTCTATTGTACCATTGAATCCTGTGCATAATGGAAGGCTGGGCTGCTCAACGCTTTCCAGACGTCATTACTGATAATGTATGTTATTATTAACAAATGCATTCTGTGTAAACACCCTTCCTTTCTCTTTTTGCAGTAATCTCATTCACTGCCTGATGTTTTGATGAACTGTACATTCCACGGGTGACTGTTATTGCTTTTTTCCTTTTTGTACACGTTGTTTATCAGACTGTTCTGCTGTATGACTTGATTGATGACGCAGAGCAAAAGATTCATACGATAAAATCCAAAGAGGACTTGGAAAACCACCAGAAAATGTCCTGAAATTCATGCTATACCAAGTTAGACCAAGTTTTGAAGGACATTTTTTCTGGATGAACTAGTAAAGGAAAGAATAGAAACTGTACACTAGCAATCAAATGCTCCGGGTCGAAAAAGATTTTTAGTTATTATATATTTAGTAAATTTGTATATATTTAAATTTATATACATTTAGTGTTAATATTATGACCAATTAAAATAATGTTTTCTAGCTCATAGGGGGGTCATATGATGTGATTTACATTTTTTCTTTCTCTTTGGATTGTTACAAGCTCTTGGTGTATAAAGAAGATCTGTAAAGTTGCAAAGACTAAAGTCTCAAATCTTTATAAAAGTTAAGACTCATCAACGCCCCCCAAAACGCCTCGATTAAACACACCCCACATGTCTACGTCACGATGTGGGACGATTGGCATAACAACGACCAAATGTTCACGCAAAGAAAGAAGGCGTAACTTTTATTCTCTCTGTTGCCACAGTGCCATGTTGTGGAGACGCTGTTTTGTTTGGAAAGCGAAGCTACTTTGTCTATCTTTCCAAAAGAGGACACGTCCAGAAATCAGTGGTTAAGTTTTATTTACAACACTGTTTCAGAACAGTTCAACCCAAATATTCAGATGTGTGCAGCACATTTTTTTGGAGGACTGCTTCCTGATCCTGGGAGAGTAGACTATAATGCAGGTTGTTCTGACTCACAGTCTGTACAGTAAGTGCATGTACATATGTAAAGGATTTTCACTGATGATTCAAATGCGAGTTTTGAGCAGTGTAAGCAGCTGTTCTCAATTCCAGTCCTCGTGCCACCCCCCGCTCTACACATTTTTAATGTTTCTCTTATGTCTTCAGACGTTTGTTCGAACGTAAGTGCCCTATGAAGTGGACATCACAGGCCATTCCACCATGATTCCAGTTCGAAGTGAACGTCTATGCTCCATTCAAAGTGCATTGAAGTGTGTGAGACGTGAATTGAAATTGTATTTATTTACAGAGGTATATGATGTCACACTTGTTTGTCACACGTGTTTGTGGACGTTGCGCAGCGCAAATAAATGAATGATCCCAAGTGAGGTAAACTTCAACAGATTTCCCCTGCCCAGGCAGTAGGGAGCAATGAACACTGTGTAGGGACCATGTCAATGGGAACACAGTTCATGCATGGAGCTCACATCTAACGAGCTGATTATCTGAATCAGGTGTGTTGATAAAGAGAGACATGCAAAACATGCAGAGCAGTGGGGCGCGAGGACTGAAACTGAGAATCGCTGGTGTAGTGCTTGTAATTTCTCCAATAACAAATGCAGGCATGGATTTATGTTTACAAAACACGACACGACAGTAAAAACTAGGCATTGTAAAAACACAGTTTTAGTCATTATAATCCGTAATAATGTCCCCACTCGATGCAACAAATGGTTAATTTGTAATGGGTTTAATTGTTTTTGTCTTGTAGTGCAGTGTTCTGACTGGGACATGCGTCACAGTGTTAAGGGGCCTAACAAGATCCCTACAATGACAGTGCACCCTTGTACTCAATGTTAGGCATCTCTGTCAGCAACAGTAAGCAGGCTAAAAAAAGAGATGAAGGAAAAGATTTAAAAAAAGGAAAAAAGAAAACCTTTATTCTGGTGCTGGCTCTCATCTCTCCTCCTCTCCAGCTCCTTGCGGTCATAGTTTAGGCGCTTCAGGCACATGATGCCATAATGCAGGCTCACCCTGTGGGGTCGAAAGGTCACAAGGGTCAAGAGAGAGGTTCTGGGGCTATCTAAATTCATTAGAGCACTCCACTCTGACAAACTGTTACAAGAGCTGACTCCAGGCACATTAGTGATTAGGAAAGGCCCTAAGACACACACCTGCACCATCAGAATAACTGATTACCATTAACAGATGGGGAGAGGGAGACAGAAGATACCTGTGGAAACTGTCCACCATTTTCAGCTGCCCACGCAGCTCTTTCTTGGTCAGATGGTCCAACATGCGGGCGTCCACCAGTGACTCCATGAAGTAGCTTCTGTACTGGGGCAAACCCAGACTGGGCAGCCAATCATTGCCCACCCACTCATGGTTCATATCTCCATAAGCCAGGATCTACCAAAAACAACAACAACAACCTTAAAACACACTTTATATCACAACTGTATTCCCGTTCATTCCTTACAATGTGTAACAAACTTTAGGGCTTAAAATTCAAATTCTGGGCCAGTTTATAAAACTATCAATTGCCTTATTTGATCAGCACTATATATTTTCAATCTTTTGATCATGTTCATGAATTTTTGATTAAACTAATACAAAATGACTTCAGTTTACTAAAAACTAAACTAAAATGAAAATGATGAAAATATATCAAATAAGCACTAATTCAAAATATTAAAGTATACTTTAATAGTAAAAAAAAAAAATACTAAAATAAAACTGGCATAAAAAGCAATGATTGCTATTACATCTATTACTGCACATTTTCTTTTACTTAACTAAACTAAGCTTAATATTTAATAGAAAAATGTATATATTTAAAATAAACATGAAATAACAGATATATTATTTAAAATGTTCAATTGTAAACAATACATTCATATTTGTTTATTTTTAAAATTTATTATTAATTTTATTATTATTCAATGCACATTTAAAAAAAATAATTGAAATTGAAAACCAGAAATTTTAATTCATAAAACAGATATATTAATATTTTTGGTCTTGAAACCAGAAAAAAAATCCTTACTCTTGAGCTCTGAACTACCTGCCATTTATCAAAAAGTTAACAGCACTTAAATGATTCTATGTGATTTTGATACAAATACACACTTCTTTACTCTTAAAGATAATTTAGTCTCAACAATCTGAAAGCATCAGCATCAGCTTGAAAGTGTTTAATGGATGTATTGACGTTACTCACCTGATCCCAGCTGATCTCTTTCAGCTCCTTGTGTCCGGAGATGATAGCATGATAGGAGAGAGGTGAGGAAGAGGAGATAAGGAATGCAGCAGAGGGGCAGCGGGAAAGACACATCGATGGACAGGAAGAGGAAAGAAGAATAAAGAGGGAAAGCAGGAAGAGAGGTACAAAGGGAGGAACAGTTTGTTAGTGACCGGGTCATTAGTTGGAAGCAGTTCACACTGAAACAGAAAAAAGAGGGAAAGTTGAGGATGTTCAACGCTACAGTCTAGCCAGACACACAGAGGGGGAGACAGAAAGAGAGAGACACATCAACACATGTCTGATCACTCCACTCTTCCTTGTGCTGCCTCTCATACTGTCCACTAGGGGGCAGAGTGCTATATAATCTCGCCACATTGAAATGTTCTTTTTTTTAAAAACTGGAAAACAGTACAGTATAATTAATAAAGAAAAATTCAAAAAAATGAAGATAGGTTCCAAAACAACCCTTACGACAAATAAATTATTTAAAGAAAGTCAAGAGCTATACTTGTGCTCCGGGAATCCATGATTTCATTGTTATCCAGAAGAGGGTGCTATTACACATCTTCTGTACAGAATTTCCAAAACAAAAACTAAGAATAAACCGAAACAACAGATGCTTCCACATATAGATATGTATAGGTAGATTCCCCATTAGACTGCACCAAGCCAAAGTCTATCTACGTATATATCTATGTGTTTCCTCATGTAATCTAACATGATCATCAGACATAAATTGGCATCAAACCTGTTTAACATTGTGGAATAAAATGTTGACCCATGAAGAGGTAATGACTGTCAAGCTTCGGGGTGTTGATCGACTCCATCTAAGTCTTGATTTTCACTCTGAATCTAATTCAGTCTTTTTTCAGCTTTTTTTTTTTTTCAACATGTTGTTTGTTAATTTATTTATTGTTTATTCATAAAAGTTACATTCATGTGTTTAAGAAAAAAAAAAACATGCATGATGCTAAAATAAAATAAAAAATTGTTTACAAGATACAGATACCCTGTTTTTCCTTTTGTTGTTTTACATGTTCAGATATTAATTTAACAAAACAAATATAAATTAATACCTAAATAAGGACATAGTAGTATAGTAGTATGCTTAAAGTATGATGTAAAGTTCACTCAAAGAAACCTTACAAGCATAATTGCAGTAACTAGTAGTTCACTGAGACTATACGTAGAATTAAGTATTTACTAAGTATTTAATTAGTAAACTATCAGTATACCTACAAGTTCACTTTTAGTATAACTGCAGTACAAACTAAAAACAGAGACGTAAACTAGTTCTAGTAGTTGATGTCTTCGACACACATTATTCGGATCTGTTACATCTACTTCTCCCAAACTACTAATCTAATCAGAGCATCAATAAGTACTGAGAGAATACAAAAAGAGTGTACTAACTGGTTTGGTTGCTGCGGTCAGGGACTCCATTTCAGCATGGGTCATCCACACGTTACTGGTTGACTGTGGTAAAAACAAAATTACTGTTTATTAGAGATATGTAGAGTGGGGTGAAAATCATTCTTCAGTCAAGCTGGAGAATATGAGTTCATACAGCTCGAATGCAGCTGTCAAGAAAACAAAAATGGGGGGGAAAAAACATATTACATTACATTATTACATTTTGACATTTACAGTCTGGGATCTGCAAGATTGCTTTTTTTAAAGAAATGAATACTTTAATTTAGTAAGGATGCATCAAACGTATATATTTAAATGTAAGCAGTTCCCAATATTCAGTTTTTACTGTATTTTTTATCAAATGTGTAAATTCAGTTTTGGTGAGCAGAAGAGACTCCTTTCAAAACCAGTTAAACATTGCACAGACCCCGGATTTTTGTAGTGTATGTTTATGTGTCAATTCGACTTTTCACTCAAGTTGTTTTGCTCATAATATTATGTGCAGTAAAAATGTAAATATAAATGATGAGAAGCATTTTGTTTTGTGGTCTCACATATTTGAACCCCAAGAATCCTAATTCTTTTATGGTGCATTTAGCATATGTGAGTGTGTGTGAGTGTGTGTGAGCGTACAGAGCGTGTGCTGGCCGGGGCCGAGGGGCTGGTCAGGGACACCATCTCCTGAATGGCCAGTCTCAGTTTGAGGCGGTGCAGAGGGTTACTGATGCCGATCTCTCTCTGGATCTCTGTGTCTGACAGGTTAGCCATGATGGCTCCACTCTTCACGTTAGCACGACAGGCTGCCACGTACCATGCTGGCATGCCCACCCACAGCTGAGAGAGAGAGAGAGAGAGAGAGGTGACCTCTAGGGAAAGTGCAAAACAAAAGAAAAAGTGCTGACAGGAAGCACCTTTTCTTAGAACATCAAAGTAACAATAATGGAAACAATAATGCCATATTTTCAAACATTATAGAAAATATCAATGTAAAGCTAAACAAGCCCCTTTTTATCCATTGTAATACTCAGATATGGAGCCATACTTCCAGCCAGGAGACAACAGTAGGTCCGTCCCAGGATGCAAAGGGTAGCCCCTGTCGGCATGCCTCCTCCAACAGCTCATGCCTAAAAGAAAGGGAGAGATGTTTATTCAGTACAAACAATGACATAGAGTCAGAAGAAAGAGAATACACTTGTCTGATTTGAGTAAAATTACTTCTTCTTGCTGCGACGGTCCTTGTCCACCGGACCGGCCATCTTAGTGAGTCCGAGGGGATCCACGGAGCCCAGGTCATCTGAGGGGGTTGAGGCTACAGAAGACACACAGAGGACAAGGGTGGCAGGTCAATGAACAGGACTGAAAGAACAGTGGATATGAAACATTTTACTGTCCATTAAGAAACATTAAGTTGTCGAAAACAGTTTATCCTGATGCAGTTAAGAATACCACATAGATCATTGTTGCATTGTAGTATAATAATATTTGCTAATCAGTTGATTTCTGAGGGATCATGCAACATTGGAGCCTGGAGCAATGATGATGAAAATTAAAATAGAAAACAGTTATTTTGCATTTAATATTATAATAATAATATTTCACAGTATTACAATTTTTACTGTATCTTTGTTCAAATAAATGCTTCCTTGGTGAGCCTAATATACTTTTTTCAGAAACATTAAAAATTTTGCCAGGCGGCTTTTAAATGCTAGTGTACATACAGTATGCAAGACATTCAGTTTTTCTTTTCCAGGAGAATGAATCAAACAAATATTGATGACTCGTGTTGTACTATACAAATTCTTATCTAATCAAATGCTCTCTTGAATAAGAATATCCCTCCCACTTATGCTAAAGGAAACACCTTTCATATAGCAAATCATGTTGAATGACTGTGACATAAATAAATGTTATTCTTTACTTAAAAAGGCAATGAGCCCTTTGATATTTTTCCTATGCAAACAAATGGTTTCATTAGGAAAGAAGTCAGCAATTTCATAGGGGCCTTAAGGAACATTTCTGGATAATTAAAGTATATCCCTCTGATTTTGTGCAGTGTTCTTTTTTTATTTTGTTGTCAAGCACTTTTTCTGTTTTTAAGTATTTTTAAGTAGGACTCACCCAGAGATGCTGACTCACGTCCGGGCTGACCCATTCTGACCTTATCCTTCTTCCCAAAGAGCCGGCCGATGGAAGACTTGATGCTTTTCTTTTTGCTGGCCTTGTGGAGGGAGTCCTGGCTGCTGTTTGAGCTGCTGCCATCAGCTGAGAGACTGGAAAACCACAGAAAGCTCTCTTAAAAAGTGCATTAAGATTGAAAAAGGGTTTGACATTTTCTATAGTTCATTCTCAGAATAACAGTCCTATGTAAAGAGGGATTACGGGCCGGGCCAGTTAGCGCACCTGCGGAACTCACGACTGTCATCCAACAATGCACCAGGGTGGGTGTGCGTCATCCTGTCCAATCGCAGAGCACGAGGGGTGGGAGGAGGGGTGGAATCCAAAAGGGCCAGGGACCTGTCGTCATCTTTGTTGTTCTGATGGCCAGAAAAGAGTCAGGTGTTTGCACGTTTATTCAATGTGTGATAGCAATACTTATGAATGATGACACGCATGCTCCTACCTGTCTGTCTGTCTCGCGTGCAGGTGAGTGGGGCAGGCGAGGAGTGGAGTGCCCGGAGCTGGGCGGAGAGGGCGATGCCAGGGTGGAGGATGTGAGGGATGGGGGGATGAAGCCACGCCCTGTGCTGTCCCGCCCCAGAGAGGTCGGGGGGATGGGGGGGCCATCCAGAGCCACGCTGCTGACTCTGCTCTCGATTTCTTCAGCACGAAGCTCTGTGCTCTCCTTCTCTTCCTGAATCAGCCTGAAGAAAATATGAAAGGAGGGTAAGACAAAGGCTTCTGAAGGTGTCATGAGGCAAGCCTGTTTACATAAAGAATGACTACTATACAGCACAAACTATACAGATAACTACAGTATATGAGCGTTAACAATGGATACTACTGTTCTGTTTATTATAAGCATGCACTGCAGTTTTGTAAACCAGGATGGATTCTGATTGGCTCTCAATGTTTTAATAGTTCACCAGCTGTTAAAAATTGCAATACTTTTCCCCTGTCTCATTATCATTATATATATAAATATATATAGATCACAAGTGCTGTATTCCCTCATACAACATGAAATATTAATATAAATCTGAAAATAACACACTTTTGGCTCCAATTTAAGGCCTTAAATTGAAAAAGAACATGGATTTTTCATATTTACAAAACCTAAAGAGAGAGAGAATGAAACAAAAAGTTTGAGGTTAGGAATTTTTTATACAGTAATACTTTTATTCAGCAAGGATGCATTAAACTGATAAAAAAATAAAAGTAAATATTTTTGATACAAAATGGGGGAAGGTGGAGGGTTTCTGAAGCAATCTGCAGCTGCTACAGTAAGTCCTAGTCATATATTTGAATGATATCTGTGCCATGTGATGATGTCATTAGGTCAGATTGAGTTAGACCTATCGGACTGTGCCATCTAGAGTTTCGTGCCAGAACTCTGTATATATGTATATTTATATATTATGTGTTGTGTAAAAGGTCCAGTCGGAGTCAGGTGAACTAAGGTTTTCTTAAGACTGAGTTCAAGCAACCTACCAATTAGTCGATTTTGAAATCACTTTTATGCACTGATGCTCCCTGCCCTATACTTTCTTTATCAAGTGCCTCTCCTGATCTTTCCCATTAACCTCCCTTTCTGAGCACTCTCCATTTCAAATGTCTTTCTCATTAAATGAAAGTTTGTTTTTTCAAGCGGCCTCAAGGTCCCTCCGTCTGGAGTAAACTCACTTAATCTCTTTGTTGATGGCCTCCAGCTGCTCCTGCAACATGATAGCGAGAGTCTGCACATCTGTCTGACCGCTTGGTGACAGCAGCTCGGATTCGAAGAGCGTCCCGCGATCCTCTTCATCATCAGAACACCTGTCCTCCACACCACCCTCAAACCCAGTGCCCACCATAGCTCCGCTGTCCCATTCGACGTACTGAACAAAAGAAATGTAAGAAACGACTAGTATAATTTCATATGAATCCATTTTTATCAATTTATTAGTAGGTTCATACAAAGATGCTCTCACTTTGCTAGCGTCTTCCCTTGCCCCGCTCCAGCGTCCACGATGAGCCCGTCTGACCACGCCTCCTGTGCCTGTGTTTCCATAGTGATCTAGGTGGGTGGTGGAGCCCGCAGGAAGTGACCCACCTCCCTGGGAGTACCTCAGCTCCAGAGCACTTCCTGGCAGAGACCTAATAAAGAAGCAGTGGAGGCCATGGTTAAAGTCAACATAAAATCAAAACTGGTCAGTGTCTGCCCATTTTTCACAATGCAATTGATTCCTGATGGATAAAATCATCCCGTCCAATGTTGTTCTCTCAATAAATATCCTGCTCCACTCAGAAATACAAATACTGTTCAAAAAGTTTGGGGTCAATTAGATTTTTTTAATAAAACATTAATATGATGAAATATTATTACACTTTAAATAAGCTTTAAAAATGTATTCCTGTGATGCCAAAGCTGAATTTTCAGCAGGCATTACTCCAGTTTTCAGTGTAAAATGATCCTTCAGAATTCTGTTTAATAAGCTGATTTGCTGCTCAAGAAACATTTCTTATTATTTTCAATGTAGAAAAACAGCTGTGCAGCTAAATATTTTTTTAGAAATCAGGATATTTTTTTTTTTTTTAAGTTCCAAAGAGCAGTTTATAAAAAAATATTTGAACAGAGTTTATTGAAATATTTGAAACATTTCATCCGATGTCCCCTTTTTTGTGCTGTTTTTGCATTTCAAAAGGTGAAAAAAATGTGATGTTAAAGTCTGAAACTATGTCATCTAGTGAGATGTTTCAGTTTGCAGCTGGTTCTGAGCCATGTAAGCCAGCAACTCATTTGTCTTGAGTCAACACAACCAAAAAGAGGAGAAGGGCGGGGTCAGTAGTAGCTCATTATCATTTTTTAAAGAGACATGCAAACAAATGGTTTGCTTTGAACAGAGCTGGTTTTGATAAAGTAAAAATGGTGTTCTTTTACATGATCACTGAGGAATTTTAACCAAAGTATGTAACGGACATTTGATGAAGACCCTAAAGAATCATACCAACTTGTGGAAAATGGGCATTCGATGTCCCTCATTGAGTATTAATAGTAATACTGATTTCTAAAAAAATGACTCCAAATTTTGAATGTTACATACTGAAGTAAAATTGATTGTGAATGTCATATACTTCCTAAATGACTTTTGAAGAGGACAGCAGCAATGTTATGCATCTTACCGTGAGTAAGAGGAACCAGGTCTTCCTCTCAGCTGGTCCAGCTCTAGTTGAAGCCTCTCCAGCTCTGCAATCAGCTGATCCTGGGAGGAATACGATTTTAGTATAAGATAATGTAGCCATCTGGACTCAGGTCAAGTGAACAGAATCTTCTTTTCTTTGTTTTTTACAATACCGTTATAGTTTAAAGAGAAACGTACCTTGTTCGCTAAGAGATCGTCTTGGATCTTCTTCATGTTAGCGAGTTCCTCAGAGAGAGCGTTCTGTAACATATAACACCAGATGCTTACATATCATTTCATTCAGTTGTAAGGTGTTCTTATCCAATCTGATCTAATGTGTGTTTCCTGGAAATCAAACCCATGACAGTGGCGTGGTTAGCATCATCATCATCAACTCTTTTCTTGTTTTAGGTTTTGATATGTTTTTCTTAAATTAGCATACTATCTGAGTGTACTGTTTCTTGAAAAAAAAAAATTATAATCAAATAATCAATAAAAATATATAACAATAAATAAAAATAATTACTTAAAAATTTAAGTAGAAACAAATCTAGGCTTTTCTATGATGTTCTAGAAATAGAAGTCATGCTTTTGAATTCCCTTCATATTTACAGGACCTTAGGATCCCTGAGCATCATGTGTTTTTAAAACGTTATATTAAAATAGTTTTCCTAAGTGTTAAAAATGAATCTTGAGACTTGCGCTTCTTCAATCTGTTTTTGAACACACCTTTTTAAAAGGCCTCTTACAAACACATCCAGGTCAGAGGAACCAGAAACAGCCTAATTATGCTTCCTCAAAACTGATTAGTTAACTACCGTGGTTGTCCAGACATCGTGCAACTAGCAGATTCTGAAAATATGTCGTTTTGCACATGCCTACACCATTCCAGTCGCATGTCTTCCATCTCATGTCTTCTGTTTCTGACATTAAGCGCAAATTATTGTTTCAGCCATTCATCATGGATTCTCTGATGAGAGATGCATTGGGCATGAAACACCTGCTTTTGTGCTAAAATAATGAGTGAGGACACATAGAGGAAGCCTGGAACTCCTATTAGACATGAACAGAACTGAGGCAACATCTGGATTTGGAGGTTAACATCAAAGACGTGGTGACATGTCAAGGCTATTTTTCTGTTTTCTGGATGTGTGTGCAACGTTGTCAAAGAAACCAAATCTGAAATTGTGGAGGGCCCACACCTTCTCCTCCAGGGCAGCCATTCTCTCCTTCAGGTGCAGCTGCAGTCTCTCGTTGGACTCCGACAGAAGCTTGTCCACCGTGTCAGAGAGACGCTTGTTGTGTTCGTCATTCATCCGCTCCCTCTGCCTCGCCTGGGGGGAGGGAGGGAGAGAAAAAGAGAGGGAAAAGACACGGACAGAGAAAGAAGAATGATGCATATTGAGTATATACTTGACTAACAGTGAATAAACGATACGGTACATCAAAGTGATGAGAGATGATGCTGTCTGTTTTCAAGCAAATCGAAGTAATATAACTGTTTCTCGTTAAAATCACACATCCCATCAGAAAGAGATTCGCTTAATGATGGCAAAAGAAGCAAAGTGCTATAAAAGGAAAAATGGTTGCTTCTCAGATCAGAACTTTAAATATAAATGAACTACATAAACTAAGTTTTTTTGTTTATTTTTGTTTCATATGTGAAATACTCATACAAAATTGATTTCGGATTCTCCAGCTGAATCTTAATTATCTTTAATTGTATTTAAAATATTCTGAAACATGTTTAAAATTTATTTATTTAATGCATTTCGAAGATGTCTAAAGCAATATTTTATTTACTTTTTTATTTTAAATGAAATACAGGTTGCGGATATTAGCTCGTTTAGGAATGTTTGTTTAAACTCAATATTTGTGCATTTTAATAAAAATCCCATCCATAGTGAAAATACTTCACTATATTTGAGTCTAACATGCTGAACAAACGGAAAAAGAGCGGATGAGTCACCCTCTGTAGCTCCTGATTTTTCTCTTCAAGTTGTGCCTCCAACTGTCTCAGTCGCTCCTCAAAGTTGCCATGACGCTCCTCCGCCTAAACAACAGAGCAAAGATAAAACGTTTCTTAACATTAGTTTGGAGTTGAGTCAATAGCACAGCACGTCAAACAGATCTGAACCTGACAGCACACACCTTGTTGAGTGCCGCCACCCTCTGGGCGAGCTGAGCCTCGATCTCGGGCAGCGTCTCGGCCCTCTGGAGGGTTTGCTGCAGCTTCTGTTTAGCATCGTCTAGACGCTCCTGGAGCTGCCTGTTCTTCTCTTCACTCTGAGTGACAGAACAATGAGGCCAAACAATACAGAACACCATAATGAACACATTGTCTTCAGGAAAAACAGTGCTTTGTTTTTGGTGGAGACTTGGTAAAAACCCAATGGAACTTCGTTTTGTCAGAAATGAAGCCACCAAAGAAGCAAAAGAAAACTCATGAACAAAAATCAGGTACAAACCTAGGCAAGATGTAAAGTTTAGTCATTACGTTATCTATAACTAGTGATCATTTCGATACGTATGAACAGCAAAGACATGTTGCATAAAGCCAACACGTCCAGACAGAACACAGAGCCTGGAAACTAATTCTAAATTCTTGTAGACACAATAACAGACTTCAAACCCCCAAACCTCTAAAACAACAAAATAAATTCACTTGGATTTAAATGCAAACATTAATTTAGGTGCATTAACACTTTCTTAGGTTCCATAGTTAAGAATGTCTAAATCTGTAGTCCATCTCTATTTACTGTGAATATATAGTGATATATTTCCATTGTGGGGTTTGTTGAACTTACGATTTGACAGCAAAAAAAAAAAAAGTAGAAAACAAATTTCCAGATTTATTTGTTGTGATAATAAAATAAAAGGTTAGTTTCTTATTTTATTTATTCATCAAAATATCAACCAGTTTACATGTCCACATTCATAACCACTACATTATTTTTGATTAATATTTAATTTAACAAGGATTAATTTAAAGGAAAGTGACAGCAAAGACTTAAAAAAAAAACAAATGGTGTTCTTTTGAACTTTCTATATATCAGCAAATCCTGAAAAAATGTACCACAGTTTCCACAAAAATATTAAGCAGCACCAGTAAAACTAATGCTAATACTGATGTCAGTAAAATTGTTTTTGAGCACCATAAATAAATCAACACATACAACAGTTACTTTAAATTGTAATAATATTTAAGAATATAAAAAAGAAATGTATTGTATATTTAATTAAATTAAATTAAGCCTTGGTGAACATAAGAGCCTTTATTCAAAACCATTAAAAAGTCTTACCAACCCAGAACATTTAAATATTAGTTTAAATTATATTTAATAAAAACCTTAAGAATAAAATTAAGAACAAATATCAAGTTTGTACTGTCTATTCATTTTCCTAAAAAAAACGAAAATAAATTTGGCCTTGTAAAGATTGAAAGGCTTTAAAGGAACAATAATAGTTTGATGCTGTGGTTAGTAATAAAGAGTCTAGGTCTATCTATTGACCAATAATCTGAATATTGGACCGGGTCCTCATGGTGGTTATGGCCCTGAAACTTTAAGGTGTTAAAATACAAAAGACATCTTGAAAACTGCAAAGAAAGAAAAGTCTTGAAATGTTTTCAGATTAAATAAAAACAAAACCAAATCTTCAGGCACAAATGGCGCCATACCCTGAGAATAAGCCCCAGAGACTGTTGATGAATACACTGTTAAATGTTACACCTTTCATGTGTGTCTGTACATGATCTTTCTTTTGTACCTGTCTGTATAAAGACTCTTTGCTGGCAAGCTCATTCTCCAGCTTGTCTTTGATGTCATGGAGAGAGGTTGCCTCCCTCTGGGCGCTGAGGTACCTACAGACAGAAACACACACCGTGTGAATCCGCAGGCTGCTTGAGAAATCAGAACGGCAACCCTATCTGTGTGTATTCCAGAGTGGGGTCACAACAGTGAGTGAGTGTTTACCTGCGCTCTAAGGTGGTAATTCTTTCCTCCATGTCCTCTCTTTGACACAGCGCCTGGGAATGAGGGGGTGGAAAATTATGAGATAAAAGAGAGATGATGTCATAAAGAATAAAAGACAACAACATATGGTTAACTGATTGCAGAAACACAAACACACACTAAACAATCACAATCAGACCATTTGGTAACATTATTATGGTTGGGCGTCTGTCTAGACAGCAGTTCCACCGTAACTGTTTACTTCAAATGGAGCTGACTATTAACATTTATTGCGAAACAAAAAAGAGCAGTATCAAATATTACATAACGGCTAAGAGGGAGAAAGAAGAGGCAATGGAAAATCAGTATAGCGAAAAGAACGACAAGCAGCATGTCCAGGGAAATGAAGAAAAAAAAAACTTAATTTGCTATTATCAAAACTGTACTTTATGACTTAGAAGCAAAAATCTGCTCAAGGCATTCGATGTAAATAGGACGCCAAGCCACGGTAGCTACCGGCAATTCCGGAAAATTCCGTAAGTGGCGAGTCGGTGACATGAAACAGACGCCGTTGCCAAGTCGCAGAGTCTTTGTGTTCCCGCAGGAGAATACAGCATGCTTCTATTATACAGAAAATTAGACCTCTTCCATGAGGAGCGTCAGACAGACAGCTGATTATTTTGTTGGCAGTTTGATTGATCTCGCTTTGGCCGACAGACACACCCGTCAACAACTAGAGCACTTTACCAGCAATTAATCACTGCATCGTGGAAGGAAACCCTTCTGAATGGGAAGGGAGGCGGGATGACAGCAGAACCACGGTTGCGTGACATGGGGCTCTTGATTTTGTTTTGAAGAGCTCTTGATGAGAATTTAACTTCTGACCCACCTCTTTCACGTCCCTCTGATGCTTCTGATTGGCTTCCTCAGATTTAGCTAATTCCCTTCTGGCGGTAGTGAGCTGCTCCTCGATCTCTCCAACCTGCACATTGGAGACAAGGAACGCATGCAAACATGAATGCATGCAAACACAAAGACCAGCCAATGAAACCTGGATACACTCCAGTAGTCATTTCTCCCTCCGACATTTCTTTTTTTCTTCTTCTTTTTTTTTTTTGCAATTAGGAATGCTGCACACATCCACCAGAGGGCAGCTGATGTGACACAGTCTTTCGCTCAGCATCTCCTCCGATTCTGTATCTCTATGGCAACCAGAGGAATGCCCGACTAACTGGAACCTTCTCATCCAAAATGTGCTTTGAGTGTGTCATACTATAGGTCTTCTCCCAGCTCGTCTGCCTCGTGTTTCCTTTCCTGTGTCTGTGAACATTATATTTGCATCATACACACTTAGAAGCTATGGTTCAAAACCCAGCTGTCTTCTAAGGCAGGATCCTAACCCCATCATGAAACCTGACAAGTCACTGATTTGGCAGAGTCCACACAGACAGGAGCACACTTTGTTTTCACATTATTGCAGTGGAGCTAACTCTATAATAGACATACACTACCATTCAAATGTTTAGGGTTTTAGTTTCATTAGTAGAAGTAGAAAACATTATTTAAAATAACTATTATTTTAGTAATACTATTTCACAATATTACTGTATTTTAGTGTGTGTGTGTGTGTGTGTGTGTGTGTGTGTGTGTGTGTGTGATTTTCAAATATACAAAACCATTAAAAACATCTTACTGTACCAACCCCAGACTTTTGAACAGTAGTGTACATAAATTGGCAAAATACCTAAAATATATATTTTTTTAATGGAATATTTTTTAATGAATAATTTATATCTTTTTTAAATTGAATATAAATATGAGATATGGATATGACCTTCCTGCAGAGTTTAGCTCCAACCCCAAATTAAATACACCTGGAGCTGAAAATCAAGGGGTTTTAGTATTACTAGAGACTTCTAGGGAAATACGCTGGGTAAGGTTGGACACCCCTGCATTATGGGATAGCATTCTCTCTTTGGCTAGAATTTGGCTTCCTTTTGAATCATCTTGTCTTGTTCAAAGTGTGCCAATGATGCCTTAAAATGCTCCCTCTATAAGCAGCAGTGCAACACTCACCTGTCTGCACATGAGCGCCAGTCTTTCTTTCAACTGTGAAAGCTCTGCTCTCTGTCTCTCTATCTCTCCCTCTCTCTGTCTGTCAATCTCGCCATCATCCAAGATGGAGGAGGGGCCGTTCGGGAGCCGCTGTGTGAACAACAGAGGAACATGAGGGGAAAAAAGATTGAAAAGATTCGAAACATTATCCAAGTAGTTCTGACTCACCTCCTTTCCATTGTCCAAACCCCGTTCTCTCCTTTTAATCTGATCCCGTAAAGACAGAACCTAAGTGTAGCGAACAAATCTAAGCATGCAAGACCAGCGTGCCACATAAAGAGAGAAAAGGAGGTACAGAGATACGTTGCAAAAGTATGATATTCACCTCATTTGTGGAAGCTCCCAGCTCTTCCTCGAGAACGGCAACTCTCTCTAAAGCCACACGCAATCTCTCACGCACCTGAGGGAGAGGAGAACAATACACGATGAATCAACCGGGAGAACCAGTCCAAAAAAACCTCACCTCCATGAAGAGACGCAGTAATTCTGTAGATGTCTGACTGTTTAAACACTGATAATCTGCTTAATGAACTCATAACGTGCAAAATGAGAAGGTGTCCAGCTTCACTGATAGCTATGCCTTAAAACAGAATTATTAGGTTTTTTGAAAGGACCAAATGAAACCATCAGAGAAGTAATGGTTTGATTTTGTTATTTTCCTTCACACAAAGCTATTGTATAGCTTAAGAAGACTTTAAATACAGCATATGAGTCATATGGGTGCTTTTCTTCATTTTTGAAACTTTAGGCCCCTGTGTTTAGGCCTCCTGAGCAGAACTAACCAGAAAAACACAATGAAAACAGAAACCAAACAACAGCTGTGGTCACAAAAAATTCAGATATTTGGATTTATCATCATGCCAAAATATCGTAGGACAGGAGAGAGCAGGGAAGGGCTGCTGACCTTTTCGTCCAGGGCTTTATGGTGTTCGAACAGAGACTTGAGGGCCTTGAGCACCTCCACCTCGCTGGAGACTCCAGCCGGAGACTGAGCCTGCCTCTTCACCACAGTCATCCTCAGAGAGCGCTCGTGACGAGACACCAGACACTCCAGATGCTCCAGCAGCAGCTAGACGGCACAGGGAAGAAACTGAGAAAGTAAGAATTTCAAATGGGAGACGGGGATAGTTCTTACCCCTTTCTTTACTCTAGTCAACTTTTCCCAGAGTAGGCCTGACTCCCAGAGAACAGTCTTAGGGGAGTCACATACTTTACCATTCAAAATGTTGGGGTCAGGAAGATTTTTTGTTATGTTTTAAGTATTTTATGCTCAATGGCTCAAGGCTGTATTTATTAGATCAAAATTCTAGTAAAAACAGTAATAATGCGAAATAATATTACACTTTTAACTGTACAGTATTCTATTTTAATATATTTCACATTTAAAATAATTTATTCCTGTGATGGCAAAGCTGAACTGTCAGCATCATTACTTCAATCTTCAGTGTCACATGATTCTTCAGAAATCATACTAATATGCTGATTTGCTGCTCAAGAAACATTTCTTATCATTATTAATGATGGAAACAGCTGTGCTGCTTAATATATTTGTGGAAACCGTGATACACTTTTTCAGGAGTCTTTGATGAATAAAAATGTCAAAAGAACAGCTTTATTTCCATAAAATAGAAATCTTCTGGAATATTATAAATGTCTTTACTGTATTTATTTTAATCAATTTCATTCATCCTTGCTGAATTAAAGTAGAAATGTATTTTCCCAAAAAATAAAAACAAGAATCAAGCATGAACTAACAATGATTAATTTTATTTCATTAACTCACATTAACAAAGATTAATAAATACAGTAATAAATGTATTGTTCGTGGTTTGTTCATGTTAATTAATACATTAACTAACATTAACTAATAGAACCTTTTTCTAAAGTGTTACCAATTATATATACAATGTGTGTGTGTGTGTGTGTGTGTGTGTGTGTGTGTGTGTGTGTGTGTGTGTGTGTGTGATGTCTGTTTCACCCGCACAGATTATGGTTATGGAGTTACTGACCCGTGTATTGTTCCTCTCTGCCTTGAGCTCAGCAATCTCCTCTTCTCTCTCCAGCAGCTGCTCCCGACATACATTCAGCTCTTTGGTCAACACGGCAAACTCCTGCTCACACACACACACACACACACAACAGAAAATTAACTCTGTTCTGAACTTTACAGGCTCATAGCAATCAACACAAATAAACCAAAGAGTGTGTATCCAGTGCAGTGGTCAGTCTGAAATATATTTACGGATCACTCAAACCACACACACATAATGTAGAAATAAACACATACACCACATACATGTGTCCACCGTGTAGTCTGGGGTTCAGACAGCCTGCCCACAGACCACCCAACAGACACACTGACCGTCTGAGACACACTGCATACACACAACTGAAACACACACTTTCTCAATCCGGCAAGCTCTAATCTGATTGGCTGAATTCAGAACATTTCACTAGGTGTAAGAGCCCACAGGGTTTAATATCAGACTGTCTGAAAAGTTGTGTTTGCAGGCTGATACAAGAAGTTCAGCTGTTTCGAAGATGAAATAATCACTGGATTTGCTTAGTAATTTCAATACCTTTATATATATCTATATCTATAACTAAAACTATTAAAAATGCTGTTGATGAAATCAAAGTAAAATACAAATATTGGATGAAAAACTTGAATGAGAATTTGAAATGTCTGAAATTAAAGCAAAATAACAACAAGAAGACTCACAACTATTATATACAGCAGTAACCACCCAACAATGAAACCATAAAAATAACAAAAGACCAGAACGTTTAAAAAATCTACTGCAATTACAACATACAAAAACTTTCAATGACACCAGCTTAACACAAGGTGAGGACAGCGGTGAATGTATGTCTGTGTGAGGGTTGCACAGTATATAGTAATAAAGGAAGTACAACTGAACAAAAAAAAGGTACTGTGGGACAATACCATAATTTGGTCATTACTGCTCTCCAGCATAGTTCAGCAGTTTGGGGAGTGAGATGTGAACGTCTCGTGGGTTAACATGAGATCATTAAAATCACTTGTTGAAATCATATTACATCATTTTTGTTGAAACATAGAGAAACAGAATTTTCACACAATGTGTCATGTTTAATAATTTTACATATCAGCATTCCAGGCTGCACAAGAAAAGTAGGCATTTACACTCCTTGAATAGAGAATTTACTGATCATCGAAAGTTAAAATGTATTTCTGTTCTCATCAATATGAAGACCATCAGACGACAGCAGATGGAAACACTGTGTTACAAAAGTGTAAAGAAAGATTATTAAATTACTGCACATTTGCCTTGAGTTGAGAGTTTGTTTGGACTTCCCGTGTGTTTTGTGGCAGTTATGTTTTTGCTGTAGCCTTATAGTCTGTGAGAAGTGTTGCAAAATTTCAGCTCTTTACCTCCTCTTTTTATATACATTCTGCAAACAAACTGCCAAATCCAACAACTGAACATGTTAATGCATTAACTTTTAAAACATGATACTATGCTAATTACCAACATTGACATTGCAGCATCTTTTCATAAGTAATACAAGGCTGGTGATTAGTAACTGAGTTACTGGTATCAATGTTTGTATCGTGCAACCAGCCCGTGTTTGTGTGTATATAAGACTGAATCAGCATTCGTTACTTTTACTGCTTCTGTGTGAGCAGATGACAAAGTCCACATTCTGAACACTCCAATGAGCAACTCTCGGGTGTAAGGTCTTCATAGCACCATGTTGTGTAAGATGACATATGGCCTCACATGGCTGCCACTGCAAGCCTAAAGCCACACCATCTTTGTCCAGCTGCTTATATGTGATCGGGCACCTTCCTCAAGAATCACGCACCACAACCCTTCCCTGTCTTACGCAGACAAAACTGCTATTGCATGTGTAATTATGTATTCGGTGTGTCCATTTATTTAAATGCAGAGCAGATGTTAGGTTTTTTTTTTTTTAGATGATGCTAAATATGTTTGCGAGATGACGTAAAGAAGCACTAATAACTTAATCTAAAAAGTGACTCAAATCCTGGATCAATCAAGTCGGCGACTCAAGAAAAACAAAAGGAGATTTGAATCCGAGCCAATCTTACGAAGCAATCCCATTCCCTCCACAAACCAAACCCCAATCAAAAGGCCTTTTACAAGCAAAGCACAATTCTCGACTAATCACGCTGCATGTACCTTCTGAGCTCAATTCGGCCAATCATGTTTCCTTTCCTTCATGATGAATGCGTTTGGTGGGTCACGTCGCCATCCTGTCTATATCTAACTGCCTTACTTTCTGCCAACATGCAAAAATAGGGGAAAGAAGCTGGAGCAAGGAGGAGGAGAGGAAAGGAGGAATGGGGGGGCTGAGCTTAGGAGTGGTATAGTGGTACACAGATGGTAACTCAGTGGGCCCATAGGACTTTGGCATTCTGGAAATGTACCTTGCTGAGATTGGACTAGAATTATGTTTGGCACAAGTACGCCAAACACAACTGCGTGATAATGTCCTGCCTTATTTCGCTCTCTCATTCAAGCTCCCACTACGGCTCCACTGACTCAAAGGACCTCAACAATGGCTTTACATCCTCTTTTTTTTTAGCTTTTGCCTCTTTCTCGATTCATTTTTCTCTCATATGCTCAATGCTGATGGGATGCACCGACTGAACCCTGCTTAATGTATCTCTGCTCTCAATATGTGTCTGCTTATTTCAGTGTTAACAAATGTTTGTGTGAGAAAGAGAAATACATATTGATTCTCCCTATCTCTGTGTTGCTATGCTCCTTAAATATCCAGTCATTCCCACCGAAAATGGGTCTCTCTGTTATTTCAAGCCACATGTCGGTACAGACGTTGATTTTTAATTGGTATAAAAATATGGAGTTAGAATTGTATAAAAATGAATATGTTCACAAATACAGAATCATAAATGTGTAACCTAATTCACATGAACAAAACAGGATTCATAAATATCCAAATGCACGGACGATTTGTTCAGTTATTTTGAATTAAAAAATGTATTGTTCAATCCGCATTTGCAAATTGTACCACATCTGTGGGTCGCCTTGGAATTGTGACTTTTCTTACAGGTTATGATTCACAAATTCATTAGTACAAATCATTGGTCTTAAACTCAATTCCTGGAGGGCCACAGCTCTGCACAGTTTTGCTCCAACCCTAATCAAACACCTGATCCAGCTAATCAAGGTCTTCAGGATTACTAGAAACTTCCAAGCAGGTGTGATTTGGAGCTGGTTGGAGCTGAACTCTGCAGAGCTGTGGCCCCCCAGGAATTGAGTTTGAGACCACTGGTACAAGTATATTTTCTTCAGACTTTAAAAATTACCTTTGTTAAAAAAGTATTTTGTTTTATTTACCTGTGAATAAGATGAAATATAGTTAATGAAAAACTGCAGAAGATGTTGTTTTCAATGAATATATGTTAAATTAGTTTCTTACACGATTACAATTTAGTTTTTCTTGTTTCTAGAAACAATGTAATAAAGTACATGACATTTTGTTCAATCTATGGTGAAATGAAAAAAAATATGTTGATGAATTAATACAGTTACATTCAACTCAATGTTGTCCTTCTGCTGTACAATGCACTTTAATGGAAAAGGAGTGATGTTGTGCTGAAATGTTACATTTACACAGGAACATTCACATCTCATCGCAACCAAATGAACAACCTGAAAATTCAGATTGTGACAACTGAATTTGATTGAAATCCACACATTTTACAAAGAGCAACTTTTTTTCTCTGCAATAGGAACATATGGTCCAGAGAGATATTTGAAGCAACTCCTTTATTTTGTACACACACAACATAACTTAGAAGATTCACTTTACTACAAATCAAAGTCGGTGTCGCTCTCCAAATTTTCCAGTGTACTTATATGTCTTTGAGCACTAAATATAATGTGACAGGCAGCAAGGAAGCCTGCAACGAAGTGAGTGACTCAAATTACTAAACTAAAAGTATTACTTTGAATTTTGTTTCTGTGTAATTGTAACATTTAAACATGACACGACTCTCCAATAAAAAGACATATTGCAGAGACAAGATTACTTGAGTTGATCATTTGTGAAATGTATATGTGAATCTCAAAATCTGCAAACACGAATCTAAGGTGACAATCATAATGTGAAGATTTGCAAATGCAGATTAAAAAATCTATTTGTAATACAAAATCATTTGCAAACCTCAATTTGAATAAAGTCATGCATTTGTACATATATTCACTTTAATACTGTTCTGACCCCATATACAACTGTTATGCCTGACAGATTTATCCATTGGCCAAGTTCATACCTCACCGCTGCTATGATGTCATTAAAGCATTCAAATTCATTATTAGACAAAACCTACCAATGAAACAACCAGGACTGTTCGAAAGATTATACTGCCTTGTAAAACAAGTCACAGAATCATAGATAAGCAGATAATCTCAAAAAGTAAGTGTATATGTAACACCTTAAATTAGATCAGAGACAAAACAGTTCAGGACCTGATGCAAAAATGACCAGAAAAGCCCACAGCGATCTAGAAGATAGTTTATCTTAAATGTCAGCCAAAATCAGACAAATATGAATACACATTGCCCAATGCTAACAACGGACATGATACTAACCAGACAAGCTCAGTTCTGACCCTTTAACATTCTTTACACCCGTCTGTGTGTGACATCACTTATACGTCACTGGCAGCTCCTCATTAGACATGGTTCATCTCAATGACCTGTTTTTCCATGCAAACTATTCCATCCAAATTCTTAAGGGAATATTCCAGGTTCAATCCAAGTTAATGGATAAGCTCTGTGTTACGTGCAGCCAGATTATCAGTGATAATTCAGCAAAAGCCAGCACCATGACCATCAAGACCTCAAGACCTTTGACAGCTCCTGAGCTTTCGATAAAACTTAAGACTGAACTTCTGCATTTTCATATTCCCATCCACAGACAGTCAGATAATAGGGGTGACGTCAAAATCAAAAGTGCATTATGGGTTTTCCCATTTCTATTGCATATACAGCCACTTTCCAGCTGTAAATTCCCCCTTTAAGCTCAACTGACAGCATTTGTGTCATAATTTTCACCAAAAAAAAGTTTCAGCCCTTAACTTAAAAAAAAAAAAAAAACAATGTTATGGCGTGCACACAATTTGTGCGCAAACTAGTGTCATTTTAATCAGAATCCTTGTGGATTTTGCACAAGGGGGAAGAACGTGAATGCAGATTTTGCTCATTTTCAAATTGGTCACATGCATTCGCCGTGCTGAACAAACAGAAAACTGATTAGAAAGTGACTTATGTTCATCTGTGCTTTATACCTTCCTAGGCTACTGAAAACAAACAGTGGATCTTTTTGTACACAGAATAATTCTAATAGGCAAGAAACTTACAATGGAAGACAACAGGACCTAATTTTAAAGCTACATTTTTGCGAAAGCGCTTACATCAATTCCTCTGTTAAAAACTTGTGTATTACTTGATTAGTACTGTAAATATATTTAAATCATCATTTTTGTAGACATTTGTTTGTTTGTGATGTTGTGCTGTCATGGGAACATCGTAAAATTGGATATAACTTTACACAATAAAACCATGTTAACATCTTGTGTTTTTGTGTTTCTCAGTAATCAGTATTTTAATGTTTACACTTACTTCCACTGTAAGTCCCTCACTGAGATTTTGCTTAGTTTTTTTTATTTTTATAAAAGTAGCATAAATAATTGTTGTAGCAATCAATAATATGCCCCAAACGCTGTCATTTGAGCAAACAATGTAACTTTGAATGAACCCCTGGTATTCCTTTAAAACATGTTATTCCAAACAAAGGTGTTACTTATGATTTTAAATTACAATTAGCACAATAAATATCAATATGATTACAAAATATACACATTATGAATCTCTTGAACCTTCCAATAATGTTTTGAACACCCATAGAGGATGCGTACCTGTGGCAGTGCGATGGAGAGCTGTCTCTGTAGCGAGTCCTTCTCGTGACCCAGCTCTCGCAGACGTAGCTGTGCCGTGCCGAGACTCTCCTGGGTCTCTCTGAGACTCTCTAGCAGCCGCTCTCTCTCCGTCAGCATGTTCACCATCAGAGACTCCAGATTTCCAGTGCTCCCCCCCTCGTCTCCACCGCGGGCTTCCCGGCCCCCATAGCCACCACCCATGCCCCCTGCTCCGCCCCCCATACCCCCACCACCTCCAGCAGGAGAGGACGGGCCTCCACCACCACCCCGGCCATCCTCGGAGATGGTGGGCATCACCTCACACATCATCTTGAGGCCGTGAACAGGTGCGAGAGTTTAAGGGCGAGTGTGTGTATGTATTGGCCCTACAAACAGAGCAATTTGCGAGGATCACAGTGTGGGACTGTGAATCTGATGGTGTTTGTGTGCCGGAGAGCCTACGGCACACAGATAAACAACTTGTCATTCACATGCGGGTGTTTCGGGTGGTTTAGTGTGTGGTCTATGGTAAGAACGTGTACATTAACAGTCTGTAATGTGTGTGGGAATGTGAGTATTGCAGATATGTTAAACTATGCGTGCAGTTGTTCTCTCTTTCTTTTCCTCTATTTCCTGTCCCTCAGTGAGTGTCTGTTTGAATTCAGCCTCTATTCAAGCTTTCCGTCTGGAATCTCCTAATTGCTGTGCTCTTCTTCAAGGGTGGACATGTACTGTTAGAGTTGTTTTCTTTACAATGAGTTTATTATCCACAGCTTTTCCTTTATTCTTCCCTCAGTGCTCAGGTAGATTCATGAGTTGTGTTGCTATTTCCTGAATGGCTTCAAGGCTCCTGATTGGCTCTTAGTATGTGCTATTCAAAATCCTTGGCTTGGGTGCGTTTGGGTGGAGCAGCAGGGCGTGGTCTCAGGTGGGACATAAGTGGCAGGAGAAAGTAGGAGGGGAAAGTCACTGGGTCGCAAGGACTGGATTGGGGAAAAGGAAGGGTGGGCATGGAGGACAGTCTTCTACCCAATGGGTTCGAACTTCAAGTAAAGGAGAGCTGAAGAGGGAAATAAAGGAGAGTGACATTAGCACAAATGGTCAAAGCTGGGCAAGATATGAAGAAATAAAGCATTATCCATCCAATCCAGTGAATTCACAGTCTCTGAGCAAACCATTTTAAAACAGCAAGTTTCCCAGTAGACTTTTTTTTTTACAATAGCACTTTTATTGACTCTTGGGATCCCAAAAAAGGGAAAGACAAGACAGTATACATGGAGAAAATAATACAATAAACAAAACCAAAAAGAATTTGGAGAGCAACTTTTATGACATTTTACTTTTGTGATTACAAATGCTTTCCCATGCTTTTTTAATGCATTGGGATAGATAAGTGGGGAATGATCTGTCCTGTTCAATTGCAGATGTACCTTTATGAACATTTAAACATGGGATTACCCTACTATAAAAAAAGGAAGACAAGTTAAACTAAAGAAACCATACATTAACATTGTTTAGCTATACTAGCCATTTAGTATAAATTGTGTAATAATACTAATGGTAATAAATCCGAAAGAATATATGCAATGCACGCACATGGAACACGTGATCTCTGTGATGCCCATATGCACAAAACAGACCCTCCCACCTCTGTAATAAACATGGAGATGTTAGTCCCGTCCGAATTGGTATCGCAGACTTCAGGTGGAACAAAATCGTAACTCAAATGTAGTTTAGAAAACTAGTCCCGTCCGAATAGGGCTATTGATCATTTAAAGCTTTAAAACCTACTGTGATTAAAGACACTAAATGGAAAACAGAACTGCTTAAAAGTAATATGCCAGTCTTGACCGTGACATCATTGACATGTACACAACTTTTTGATTCATATTCCGGGTAAGCCTTTATTCTGAAAACAGATTTCCATATGCTCCAGAAATAGTGACATATCAGCACATCCTGAACATTTATAGTGCACTTTGGTCATTTTGAAGAGTAATTTAACTCAACTCAAAAGCTACGATTTGCGAAATAGAGGTCACAAGACTCTTACAAATATAAGCCGTGATGATTCTTTCAATTTTATAAAATCTTCTTTAGAAAAGAAAAAGGGTTTGATTTCTCAAAATACTTAATTTGTTTATATCTGATATCAAAAACTACATTTGCATGGATGTAGATAAAAAGGAATGTTCAGTTACAGTCGATATTCCGAATACGACCCACAAATCTTAATTATACAAGCATGTGCTATCTAATCAAGATTTCCAGAAGCCAAAACACTAGATTAACCTGCTTATGGCAATCAATGTGTTGGCATGACCCTTGCCTAATCACAATATGACCACATTTTGATGCACATCAGAATATCCCCGTGCATGTAAAAGCACCGAGTGAGAGACATGGACTTAGCACTCAAATCACTCGGCTCTTCGACACAGGAGTCAGCACTAGATGGTGGCAGACACATTGGGGAGCATCAAACTAAAAATAACATTGTAACCATCGGGTTTCCCCCTCACAGAAATCTGGGAATAGCATGAAAGAGCGTCCAGTTCCAGTGAATGTCGACCGGAATTTGGAAGAATCAATAGGGCAGTGATTCCTCGCGCAGGCCACAAATCGTGCTAAATACACCCAGTCTTGAATTTTAACGACGTCGAGGCGAATAAACACAATGTACCAGCCTCGATTCCGCGACTGTCATGCAGAACATTCAAATCTACACCCAATCCCGTTTGTTTTGTCTCTCTGGCTGTCTGTCTGTCCGTCCCTCCGTCTTTCTGTCTCCCTCTTTCTCCGACACACACCTATTTCAGAACCGTTCAATATAGACCACAACCGTTCCCTACAACGCTTTTATTTTCCGTTCGTCTTCTGATAATGTTACAGACTCTGTAAAGCCTAATAGTCGCGAGGCTAATGGATGCGCATGATATACGGAAATGAAATCATGGTGTGTAACGATCATGTAGCCGGGCACCGCTTTTTGTGTGTCCGTGGACGAGGAAGAAACGGGTGTCGTTTAAAGGGAACCCGTGCGTGATTGGATGCTGCTGATCTTGTTTATTCCGCACTAACATGAATGGCTCGATGAAAATAATAAAAATAAAAAACGCCGCTCAGCGCTCAAACTGGGCTGGTGTGTGTGTTGACGTATTCCTGCTCCACCATGATATATATATGTGCCGTCTCTCTTCTGCAGATACGCGACTGGACATGCCGTCGAAACGAAATGATTACATTTTGACTTGTCTAACGAACAAAGCATCGTGTCATTTCTTCAAATGTTGCTGTTTTATTCTATTCCTCCCATCCTTTCGCCTCGCCCCCTCCTCCCAAGTCCTCCATCCCCCTCCTCTTCTCCACAGCTGGGCGATATCACACACACCAACATGCGAAAATACACAAGAAAATGCATGCGATGCTGAAATATGCACCGCTCACCGTTGTCATCGTCGAGAGTAAACGCTAGACATCATCATCATCATCATCATCATCATCATTTCATCCCCGTCGACCCCATCGGAGAGCAGCGCTTTCGGGTGCCGAATTCGCCCAGTTATCAGCCTCCCCCCTTCCCTCTTCCTCACACATGTAACGACGGCACCGAGCGAGCAAACGTTACACCTAACCACAGACAACTCCAGTCCCTCTCTCTCTCTCTTCCTCCCTCCCTCCCTCTCGATGTAAAGGTGCTGGCTCTTAAAGAAACATTCGCGCCTGCTTCGCCACCACAGCCAGCACAAACGCGAGCTGTTGCTGGGGCTGCTGTGCTCCAGCACCTTTCCCCACACAAGAGGATGAACGTGTTATTTTAAGAGCGGTGCATGAGAATTCATGGGCGAAAGGTCCAACTGGTTCAGCGCTGGCCGGGTACCACTGAGAGCTTCAGCAGTCGGTCTGCTCTCTCTGTGCCGCCACATCCACTCCCTCTAGCGGCTGTTTTCAGTACTGCGCCTCTCTAACCATCCGCACTTGTTAACAATCACATCATTTTTTTTACAGCGTCTCATTGCATCATCACTCAAGTGCGGCTTTTATTGGGTCTTCAAATGTTAAATTGACGATAACTGTGTTTAGAGTGAAATAATATTTTGCATCTACTCCTTGTCGAAATAATTTTTTCTAGCCAAACCAATTAGGCTACTCTATGAAACTAAATGTTTATTAAAAAAATATCTATTTAAATACAGGCTACACATCTTACAAGAACACACTTGAGTAGCCTATTGCACCAGTGGTCAAACTGATGTAAATATAAAGTGTATATTATATAAAGACTTCGGTTTATTACGTTTATAGACATCTCCATCAGCTTTCATTTGCACAGTAGCCTACTCTAGTGCATGTTAAATTGCCTTTTGTAACATCTAGCATAGCTAGCTAACCGTTAAACACCTCAAAAGACATTTTAAACAAAACAAAGGATTTCTACATTTATAATTAGGCTACAAGCTATTTTCCCGTCCGATATCAGAAAGCGCACGAGTGCTAGAGATGTGCGTTTGTTCACATTTAGCGCACACTAACTTAATTTAATAACAAACTAAATTATGTTTAGCCACTGACACATCTGAAAATGCAGTCGAAACATTTATATTTAAAAAAGTAAAAATAGCCTAGTAGTCTTGTTTGTAACGCCACCTTACTTTGACTACATTTGGAAAAGTTTCAAACTCTGCTCAGACACCCTATGACTCGTTAGGTGGAGAAAAAAAACTTTCTTCTACAAAAATGCAAATAATTTGTGATGTAAGCTATATTTTATATCTAGTCATGAGATAATCACAATAACAAGCTATCCGCATGACGTAGTGCGTGCGCTTGGGGAAAATCAAATGACCCGCGAGACGCGCCTTGAGTCGAGGAGCCCCTTGAGTGGCGGAGGCCACGGCCATAAATGCTGCAAGCAAATAAAAAACAGACACCAGAGACTCCTCCACCAATAAACCAAACGACGAGGAGGGCTTCTGCATTGATAAAGGCCAATAAAACAGGGGGAGAGCAGGGTGGCGCTATGAGAAGGGTCCCGAAAGGGATGACGTAATGTGTTTTTAGAGGATGATGTCATCGTTGTGCACAAGGAGAGGATTTAAAGACACAGTTATGCAATGGTATAACTTGCAGCTGGAGCCATTGCTGCACAAGAATAAAGTGTGGGATTTCTGCTTTGAAAAATGCCTCAATTCATATTTTCTTAGCTTTTCTACTTCTTCTAGCTTTTTACTTCTCACTTTGAAAACCCCCAAACCATGGCAGGATTTTATATGCCATTTTTACATGACATACCCGAATATACCAAGGTGTTAAAATTGATGTCTTAAGCATAACACTACTCCTGTGCATTACAGCGTGTCTGTAACTTGCATAGCTTGTAGTACTAGCATCTCTACCCATGCACAGTCGGTCACCATGGCAACAGAGGCAACATGGTGTTTATCAGAGTGTCTTTTGCAGCTGCATCATCAGAGCCTTCCGAGCCAGTGTGCACTTCGGAAAAGAGATAAGGAGAGGACACTGCTGATGTACACTGGAATATAACCAACCCTAGTCCTCATGGGTAAAAGAAAAGTTCAGGATGAGCAGATGGTCACAACAAAGCCTCCAATTTAAGAAAACCATAACGTTTAAAGATTTTTTTAGGCAAAGTTCACCCCCACATTTACAGTTCTGCCATCTTTTGCTCACCTTCGTGTTATTCCAAATCTGTATAACTCTATTTTCTTCTGTGGAAATCAAAAGAAGATATTTTGAAGTAAGTTGGTAACCAAATAGTTTTACTATTGATTTCCACCAAATGACCCCCCCCCCCCCACCCAAAAAAAGAGAAAATTTTTCTAATTATCTTTTACATTGCACAGAACATGGTTATGATGCATGTTTTCATGTTTTAACTATCCCTTTAAGAAGTTTGATGCTTTAAAAACAAAGGTTTTCTTTAAGAACATTTAAACATTCATGGAATCTTTCAGTTCCACACAATGTTCTTTACAGGCTCTTAAAAATAAAGGTTCTCTGCATTTATGGTTCCATGGAACTTTTACATTCCTCAGGAGGGTACTAAAATAATCTTTGCACTAAAAAATGGTTCACAGAAAGATTCTTTGGGGGAACAAACAAAAATAAATCAATAAAAATGTTGAACCTTTAAATTTCAGAGAGCACAGATGTCAATTTATGTGATGCACCAAAAACCAACAGCAGATTAATGACCATTGTGCTTTTTTTAACATTCAAACTATTTATTAGAATTCTGTATGTTATGGTTCTTCTTGGCGTACAATACCCTTGTCTCCACGTCTTGTAAATGACTCTAGAGATGACAATCGCAGTGGGAGACTGTCGTCTGTCCATGTGAACTCATGCACATTTAATTTCTCTCTCTCTGTGTGTGTGTGTGTGTGTGTGTGTGTGTGTGTGTGGTGGTGGTGGTGGTGGTGGTCTGATGTGCAGAGCGGTTTGGTTCTATCACACAATAGCAAAGTGTTGACCCAAAAATCACCTGAGCATTATCAGAAAGTACATCAGGACCAATGTTTTATGCTCAGGATGCAATCCATTGTCTGCAGTTCCACCGCCGTCAGACCGTACGGCTCAGAGAGTGATAAATACTGCGCATAATGGTGCAGAAGCAGCAGAAATTTCTCAAATGTGGATATCGTGATTAAGGGGATGACAAGTACGTTTGGCACAGAGTTAGAAGTGCTGAGGGAAGTTTTATGAGCTCTTAGCTCCCTCTCCTGTCCATAAAGGCTATTGCAATATGGCCCACATATAAACACTGAGGTGCTGTGTTGAATAATAGTGCTGTGTTAACTGCTTAGTTGTCTCTTATCATCACTCACAGGCGGAGAAAGGACAAGCGGAGGGAATATCAAATACCTTGTTTATTAAGAAATCAGCTGTTGTACGATTCTAATGGTCGCTTTCCTCCACAAGAACCACATCTGCCTCAGATCTGCTTCTGCTGAAACTACAGCACAGAAGTGAAGATTTTAAAGGGATAGTTCAACTAAAAATAGGAATTATGTCATCATCCTCATTTTGTTCCAGACCTGTATGAATGACTGACTTCGGTGAAACACAAAACGTCTTCGTGCACCATTCACTTTCATTGAATCGAAAAACACAAAAGAGTAAATGATGGGATAATTTTCATTTCTCTGGTGGAATAATCCATTAAAACACCTGAAAAACTTCATAATAGTGGATTATGTATGATAAAGAGGGTCCTAACATAAGCAAGAGAAATCGTTAGGGGCCTAACATAAGCAAATGTGAGAAACAGGATGTGTAAACCAGACAGTCCATGCTCCAGAGACACAGTAAAATACCTACCGACTTCATATATATATATATATATATATATATATATATATATATATGAAAGAGGCATTATGAAAAGTGGATGATTCAGCAGTCAGCCCACTCGCTGATGCAAATGACTCGAACAGAAGCCCTCTTTCACACTATCCAAAGCAAGTACTCGTTTCATCAGACTCTTCCCACAGTCTCGGAGTCATCTTTCTTGGCTCTATTATATTCCTCTTGTCTTTTACAAGCTACAGAATTCAACAAATAATTCCTTCCTCCGTTTGCTGCTTAACCGAGTTCCCTGTCCTTGTGAAACAACACCAAACTGAAACAAAACCTGACTTTGTTTGTCACAAAGGAAATTAAATGAATTAAATGCATGAAAACAGATATAAGGGTTGGTTTTTATTGCCAGTTATTTTTGAGGTCTACATGATATCATAATGGACTTTCTTAGAACTTATTTTTGATTAATCTCACTCATTATTATTCAGTTTTCATTTAGTATTAAATTATTATTTAGCAACTTTTGAATCTGTAATTAAATTATCTTTTTTTCTTTTCTTTTTTTTTTTCCAAATCAGCATTGGACCTCACTGGCTTTCATTGTACGCAAAATAAACAAACAGATAAATACATTAAACACATTGTTTTATGTTCCACAGCAAGAAGTAAACTCATAAAGATTTAAATTTTGGGGGGTGAACTAGCCCTTAGAAAAATTATAGTAGCAAAAGCCCTCAAAGTAAACAATCCCTGTGCGAAATGTTTAAATATATGGACAGCACTTAGTTTCAGATCGCTGCACTGATTGTGTGGAGGGACATTATTTACACACCAACAGTAGCATCATTAGAGACTAGTGGAAGTGAAAGGTGACAGCTGCAGCAGAAGAGGTGGAGCTTTAAGGTCACTGGGGTTAGGCAGTGTCTGACTGAACTGGAATGGAATTTACAGCAAGTATGTGCCATGTGGCAAGGAGTGTGAGCAAATAACACTCAACACAGGTCAGTGAATACTTCAGAACAATGCCACTGTCACAACCAGCTTTCACAGAGATAGAAAAAAAACTAAAACAAATTGATTTATTGAGAGAGAGAAGCAGAACAGCTCTAACTGACATTTGGAGCCAAGGAATTTAGAAACAAAACGGGCTGAATCATTATATGAATGGTTTTGTTGCAGATCACAATTTGAATTTAAAGTTCATTGTCATTTATCAACCCAGTAATTTGGATTTTTGCTATGTTACACATGATCAAACATATTTAAAGCAATGCATAACACTATAATCTTGAAATATCAGTTGCGTTAAAGAAAACAAAAATTTTACCCAAAAATTTAAAATTGTATCATTATATACTATTACTTATTATATATATATATATATATATATATATATATATATATATATATATATATATATATATATATATATATATATATATATATAAAACACACATTTTTGGAGGTTGTGAATAAACTATATCAGAGTTTGGAGTATGTAACATTTAAAAAATGTGTTACTTGCAGTTTCTTTGCAGTCATTTGACAAATTTAAGTTTTTGTTTTTCTCCATACATTTCAATGTCCTGGCAAAAATCAATGGGGTTCATTGTTGTTTTGACTTTTACTATACAGACAGATTGTTTAGCCATTCAGTTAGGTTAGTAAATGATGACAGAATTACAATTCTTTAACATCCCTTTAATACAAACCACATTATTTTACAGGATTTAAAATCCGACAGTTGCATATTTTCTTAAATATCCTTTATTAAATGAAAAAAATACTGTCACGGAATCAGTGAGATTGAATATTACACAGAAAAAAGTAGATTCATTGCACATTGCTGTATGGGAATATGTTTGATTTACAGTTCTGTACCCGTCCAGAGTCTATTTGAAACCTTAAATCAGAAAGCCTTGTCTATAAGGTTTTTCTTACATAATGTGAACCACCAGTTAAACACATTAAACTTTGAAACCAGGGCAAAAGTAACAAAACCCAGACTACCCGCATACAAAGCCACATATCCAATATTAGCCATTCTTTAGAAGGAAACAAGTGAACCATCTAGATTGATGCCACTGCATTTAAGATTTGAGCATATTTGGTTAAATATGAAGCAGAAAACACCACGAGTATGTATTTGAGGAGTGTATCCTGCTAATTGTTGTTCTTGTCTGGTTATGTAAAGCTAAGAGAATAGAATAAGAACAGGTTAAGTCAGTAGGCTTGTATGAGTATGTGCTCTGAACAATTCAAGAGGCGGGTTGTGGACACTTTTAGATCAGGTAGAAGTGCGTATGTGTTAGGAGGTGTGCTGAGGCAGATTCTGTGGTGGCTCAGCTGGCAGGTTATTCTGAGCGACTGGGACTTTCACCCCTAAAAAAATACAAACAGGCAATGTTCACCATACTGAAACATTCACCTTCATAGTGTAAACAGAGTCCGTTTCAATGTTCTCACCTTGACTGTCTTCATTTGCGAGTTTCTGCATCTCTTCTTGAAACTGGAGCTCTCCATTAGGACCTGAGGGGGGCTGTCTGTTCACTGCCTGTTGCTCCATTTGTTTTTGTGACATCTCCTTTACGGCCTGATTAGAAATAAAACAAGCTCTCAGTTCTCTGGCATCAAAATAATCTATACAAAAATACAATGAACTTAAATTCATATAAAATGTATAATATAAATAAGTGTGATTGTTAGTTACTATTACATAATTCATAAACATAACTTAAGTTTTTTATATTATACAAACATTCTTACCAAAGAAAATTTGTAATATTAGCAAGAAATGATACAGCTATGCAAATTATATACAGGCAACCCAAGAAAAGGGTGGGAAGCATCTGAAAGCAGTCTTTTACCTGCTGATATTCTCGTTTCTGGGCTTCTAGAGCTTTGCTTCTCTCTTGGAGAAGTTCCTGCTCCTGTCGTAATTTCTCCGCCCTTCTGCCGAGCTCCATCTCCTTATCCTGAAGTTCTGCCTCAAAGCGCTGCAGCTCCTCTTCGGTGTACACTGGCTTTGTATCATCCAGTGTCTTGAAGTGTAGAAAGATAATGAGTTGGCACAAAACACTGGCAGGTAAAGACAGTATAATATAGTGGGACATGCATCTAACCTCCCATTCGTTTTGGTTGTTGAACTCTTTCTTCTCCGTAGATTTGAGGAACTCTTCCAGGCTGACCAGTCGATCACGATTGAGATCGACCTGCAGTGAGAGGAAGCAGCGAGCGAGGAATAAGCTTATTTTAAAAGTCAACGGTTTAAAGGTAATTAAAAATTAACTGAAGCAACTAATAAAATATCAAAAGTAATGCAGTGAACATTTTAAATCAGTTAAAAGAACGGTTATTTCTTCATCTCGTGAATCCTGAAAGAACAGAACGGATGGAGTCACTGCTTCTCTACACTTTGTGAATGTGTTAAAAAGCTGAAGGTGAAAGACACACTCATTACATTCAAACATCTTATTCGGTGTTCATTCTGTGTTTTTTTTTACACTCAACACACTCAAAAAGAGTTTTACGTTTTGCATGACATGTTCCCGCATCCTTAGCCTCTCTTCCTCCATCTCCATCATGTCATCCTCTTCATTCTTAGGATCATACACCTTCTCCAGCTAAGACAGTAAAAAAAGAAAAGATGAACACGTCGGAAAGAGAGGAACAGTTTGCACCTTTTCAGGTTTTGCCATTCGCTCCTTTTCTGCAAGTCAAGAACAGCTTTTATGAGCTTCATCAAACATGCCATTATGGATTTCTATGTTGATGATGTTTAACTCAGGACAGCCATTAGAGCCCACTAGAGTCTTAACTGCTGACTCAGTCACAGCATAAAGAGGCTTCCATCCCCGTCAATAACAGATTGTAGTGATTCACCGACCTCAAAGGTGAAACATTACCTCTTTTGTGAAGAGGGCCTCCAGCTCTTGCTCATCCAACACTCCGTCACCATTCGTGTCTTAGAGAGAAAACGCTATTACATTTATTTTCCTTGTGAAACAGCTGCTTGTGGACAGCTTAAGGATGAAAAAGACTCACCGTGGAGCTTAAAGAATGTCTTGGGATTGAACTCCTGTGGGTCAAGCCCATCTGTCTCTTTCCAGACCTCCCGCAACTGATCCACGCTACCCTGAAAGGATGAAAAGAAGAACGTTTACTTAGCAAATGTGCTAAGCAGCTCATCTCAATCTATCTATCTATACATCTCCCCTTCTTGCCCCCTCACCGGAGCGTTAACTTTAGGGTGTTGTCTGTGCTTTTCTTTCAGCTCCTGGATTCTCTTCTCCTCCTCCTCTCTCTTCTCCTGGTCCAAACTCTTCAGGTACTCCCTCCTCTCATGCTCTTTCAGCATCTCGTAGCGCTTAAACTCCTCATGACGTTCTGCATCATAATTCTCAAGATCTTTAGTGGCCTAACAAGCACACACACACAAAAACAATGGGTATGACTCTTCACTTTATTTTTATTTAGTTGAATTTATTATTTATTATTATTATTATTACTTCCAAGTTTTCAATGCAGCACACCCATAAAAAATTTGCATTTCTTGAGCCGGCCTCAAAACCAGTTTTTGAATGTGAAAACCACTTGAACGTCATAAGTGGACCTCAGGCAACAGTATAAAATTATAATTTAAAAAAGCCAGCTCAAAACCCCCTTTAATGTTGTTTTTTTGCTAATTCACATTATGGCATGTTAGGAATGCATGTTACCGTAACGATAAGCAGCTCCAAGTCTTTGGCCTCAAAAGTGTTCTGATTATGAGGGTCCAGATGTTCAAACTGCTTCAACAAGGAGGCATGATCCATCTGGACACCTGCAATCACAAAGCATTTGTGTGAACATGCAGAGTCACGTCAACAGATTTTCTTGCCCAGCAGAATCACTCGAGTAACAAACACACTCACTCTGTGCGTTGGTGCTGTCCAGTTTAGCCTTCAGCAACATCCTGAGGCGGGACACTTCCTGCCTCTTCAACTCATCCAGTCGCGTCCTCACATGGTGGCCCACCAAATCCAACTCCTTACTGAGGCGTCCATTCTAAAACAGTATCCTTCCATTAAGGACTTCAAGTACCGATGAAATTATAAAATTATATAAAGCATGGAAAGTTAAGAAATGACCTACACATCTCAAATTACATAAAAATAATAAAAATATGAATGCAATATAAAATAGATAAAATGTTAAAAAAAAAAAAAAAAAAAACATTAAAATGAATTTAAAAATCCTTCATAAAGAGTTCATAATAAAGTCCTTAAATAAAAAAAGAGCTTTTGAACCATGAACCAGCACAGATATGAATCACATTAAAAACTTTCATTTAAAGCACTGTGTACTTAATGTTTTTCATGAGATCTACGCAACTCAAATTATATAAAACAATAAATGATACATACAATAATTGAAAAATAAGTAGTTTGTGAGAGTATGTGACAAACTAGATTAAAAAAAAAGCTGAAATCACTCTTATTTGTGACTTCTAAAGAAGCATATTATAACTCACTCTCTGAGCTCCTGCTAGGTCTGTCTTGAAGGACACTTACACCTTGTCATTTTATATAAGGAAGAGGAATGGGATTCTTCCACCTGAGCCCTACTGTTGTTGTGCTTTACCTTGATGTCGTCTGTGTTGGCAGACTGGAGTTTTTCTCTGAAGTGAGGGTCTGTTTCCAGCACCTCGATCACCTCTCGGAGGTAACGGTCATAGTACAGCCCAGTATCCTGAGATATGCACATACAGCCAAAACATGTGAATATTGAGCAAAATGATTAATGCTCTAGCCTGAGCAAGATTTGAGACCAGTCTTACCGCATTCTCCTCTGGTTTCTCCTCCTCGGGAGGGTCCTGTTTGCGGTCTATTGGCACTGTCCACACCACGAGACACATAGACAGAAGCAGCAGCACCTTCACGCCCCCAGTCATCCTGGGATACCTGTGTATACATCGATTGGACAACATCTACTGTCACACTACAGATATACCACAACACGGAAGAAGCATCAGCTTATGTTTTTTATATACAGAGAGAGCGGTCTCTTTAAACAGACAGGTTTATTTATAGAAGTTCACATCGATCATGATAAGAGAGAGAGCAGCCGAGGAAAGGAACAGTTCGCCAAAAAAAAAACACGGAACATATTTCGCAACAGATACAACTTCATGAGAAAAACAGTCAAACACAGTTACAGACGCCTATAAAGTCGTCTGATCTGAACGTCTATAGTCTAAAACAAATAAACGGCAAGTTTTCTTACCACAGAGTGAGATCCTGTTTGAGCGGTGAGTGAAACCTCCGACTACAAATTACTCAGCGTCACTGGCTCAAAAACAAGCGCGGCCAGGAATTATGACGCAATCCAAACGCGACGCTTTCTGCCCAGTATTTTGCATAGACGGTATTTTGTCTCTGTGACACCGTTAGTTAATATATATATATATATATATATATATATATATATATATATATATATATATATATATATATATATATATATATATATATATATATATATATAATTCCATTATGCCAATTTACAAAAAATAAATAAATGTAAGTGCCCCTAAACAAAACACTTTATTTGCATGTAAAGAAAATGCTCTTCCTATTTTTATAATTTACGTAATAATAATAATAAAGATGATGATAATGATGATCATAATTATTATCATTATATTTATACACTAAAACATTGTAAAACTCAAGGACCAAGATTGATTATATTAGTTTTTAGAAGATCTTGCAGTGTCTTTCTTTCTTTCTTTCTTACTTTGTTTCATATTTTAATTGTGCTAGATGGACTTTGAGAGTCTTAACTAATTACATTTTTAGAAGACCTTGCAGCATTATCTTTCTTTCTTTCTTTCTTTCTTTCTTTCTTTCTTTCTTTCTTTCTTTCTTTCTTTCTTTCTGTCTTGTCATCTGTTGTTGTATAAATGGACTTTGAGAGATGCACACTGTTGGCAAACATAGACACTTTATTTTAATTTACCTCTAAAAATAGATATTTGTTTTTATCCAACACTTTGATTACAAACAGGCTGAAACACTGACAAACGAAATAAATTAAATATAAAAAGGTGCACACACACAATAAATAACACGATAATACAAAACGTATGGAATACATAAATTCAAAAGAGTAAACCTGAAAAGCATAAGAAGTCACAATTACAGTTATGGCAACAGAACTTAATAAATATGGCACACGTAAATCGTAATCTTGCAAACAAATAAATACAAATTATTATAAATTAGATCACTTCAGAAGTTACATAAGACAAAAACATAAATGTCACATTGTGTTTAAATCAGTTTTACTGATAAATAAAAGTGAGACGCGATAAATATCCCTCATGAATTAATTAACCCTGTATTAAAAGTCTATTTCTCTTAGGTCTGTGGGTGTGCTGGCTCTTTCCTCTTCATCATCATCCTCATTCTCGTCTTTCTCCTGCTGTGCTCCGCTCCTCAGTCTCTCGCGGAGAGCGCCCTCTATCTGCTCAGTGCAGCACTGCAGCAGCACCTGTCGGCACCAGCAGCAGAAGTTATCAAGCAGGAACTCAAAAATAATTTTCTATTTCTCTCTAAACATGATTATATTATTGTTGTTTTATGTTACGCTATCTCAGACAAATATTCACTCACCACATCAGTCTGACAGAGTGTGGCCAGGGCAGAGGTCATGACACTCATCTCTCCCGCACTCTTGGTCCTCAGACCCCGCAGGGCAGAGTTCAGTGCAGCAGCAGCCACCAGTGATGGAGGGGTTCCCAGAAAGCGCGAGTCACACACACACAAGGCGACAAGTGTATTGCTGTGGCGCCGCAGCGTTGCGACGAAGTCTCCTGTGCGCGCGTCCCCATCCCTGAGCTCCCTGAGAGTGCGCAGGAAGTGTGGGATAAAGTCCTGAGGGGTCACTGCTGCCACATCCCACCTCAGAGTCGCCAGCACCACACGCTCCATTTCCTGTTGGAGTGAGCATACTGATTAGTACTGTCTGTGTATATGCCAAAACAATACACTATTACACAAATTATTTAATTTATAATGGAAAAAAAAAACACTCACCCGCAGGTTTGATGAGAGAAAGTGGTACTCTGCTGCCGCACAGAGAGTATCTGCACTAACTGTGTCAGTTTCGGTCAGTTTTGAAGCCACCAGGACACAAGCTGCAGCCAGACAGGAGGGAGACACAGGCAGGGACAGAGTGGACGACAGATATCGATCCAGAAGAGAGACAGCCAGGGGAAATACAGACTCATCACAGTCACATTCACTGCACACCTGTGAAAACACAGAAGAGGAAGATTTAAACAGCAGCACAAAAAGCCCTTATAGTCAAAGCAAACATAAAAATGACTGTAGAAACGTTGCCTTTGGCATTCAGTTAGTATGTTTCATCTTGATCTGAAGTCCTCAATTAATTAGCTATTTAAAGTATATTTGTCTTTAGGGTTATAAATGCAGGTAATATTGACATTATCATTATATTTAGAACTAGACTTTCATATTTAGTATTTTTTGTAGTGCTTTTGTTTTTCATGGCTTTATGCTATTTTTTGTGTGCTGTTATTTGTACAAAGGCATGTGGGTTTAAAACTTTACGTTTTAAGGCCTGTGTGCTCAAAACGTCACTCGGTTATTACATTTTTGGATTTTTGGAGCCTAGGTGTGATGACTTATTTTCTGTTTCCGTTACAAATATATACTTTTAAGCCATTGCAAGCAGTTTACAGATCTTCATAAAGCTTCAAAATCTTCAAAATCTAATAAATTATTAGATATTTCAGCAACTCACATAAATCTAACCACAATTTGGCAATCCCTAGTTTAAGGGTTTCAGTCCCTACACTGAGATTTTTTTAAAATATGTTCCCCAATAAATTTCTAGTAAAATATTAAATCAATACAATATAAGAATTAAACAGAAAAACGTAAAAAAATAAAAAATAAAAAAAAAATTGTAAAACTCTACAAATCTTTGTTTTAGAACTTTTGTTTATAACTTAAAAAAAAAATTGACCTTGTATTTTGTATTGTGAAAAAAACATGAAATTACTGATATTAAAAACATGAACAACATATTTGACTTTTAACACTGGATTTTGGTGTTTAGCATGTAAAAACTACCTCCATGGTCCACTTGGCCAGTTCCTCTCTGCGCTGTGGTTCTCTCTGGATGAGAGAGATGTAGAGAGGAGACGGCAGGTATCTCTCCTCTGACTGCAGAAGTCTCTGAATAACCCTCAGTCCGGAGGCGCTGGGGTCCCATGGGGCTCGGACCGAAGACTGAGTCCTGTCCTGACCCTCTACCTCCTCACACCACAGAGACACAGACATCCTTCCTGCCAGCAGTGTGTCTCAGAAGTCTTGGTCCCAAGTAAAAGAGTTAGTGCAAACTTCCTTGCCCTCTTGAAAGTGCTTGGGTTTTAATGTGTGTTGGTGAGTGAGTGAGTGTCTGTGTGCGTTTCTCAACTGCCCTCTCTCTTCTGTCCGCTTATATATGCTGTGAGTGAAAGGGTGGCTGCTGAAGAAAAAAAGTGAGGAATAAATGAGGGGTGTGTAAAATTAGTGGAGTAAAGAAAAAAGTCCACAACGCTGGCTGAGCAACAATGGCATCAACAGGTGGAGAGAGGGAGAGAGAGAGAGAGAGGGAGGAGAGAGGAGCGCAGACAAGAGAGGGAGTCGCCCAGAGGGACACAGCAACAGCTTGTCACCGTCACTGAGAGAGAGAGGAGAGAAAGAGGTCATCATCGTGCTGTGACAATGGGAATGACTAACAATAAGACTTGGATGTTTGTTGACAGTGAAGGGTATCAGATAAAAATGGTGGGATTACATTTACACATCTATTTATCAAATAAAGATTTAAAACTGCATATGCAGTAGTTCATGGACATTGATGTATTTGACTCTGGAAAAGTCCTGCTAGTGGTTGAGGGTCATGGATTTTAAGGCATTCTCCACAAATGTGTTCTCATAACTTTATAGCATTAGAGACATAAATGCCATTTTTGTCTCGTGACACCCATCGGAAATGTTAGATAAACTATTATCTAAACTAAAACTAACTTGGCATTAAAAAAGCAGCGAGTCTTTCATTTTTCAAGTTTATTTTTAATGATTAAGTCAAAGCTGAACCAATCAACCCTATGTTGAAACACAATCAAATTTCTTAAGTTTATGTAAAATAGAATTTTATCAATGAAAACTACCAAGTATTTTTTAATGGTTTAAATCATGCCTGTTTAATTGAATTGTTATTATATCATGCTATATATATAGAGAGAGAGAGACAAAACATAACTCATATAATATTAATACAATTAGATCAACATTTTCTAAAGATTAAGCACCTATTTTCACTGACCTTTTAAGACAAGGATTCCAAAACGTTTAGTCAGGCAGACCTTAAATATCTACATGAACAACCCTCTGAGATTTTCATTTAATAATTTAACAACACATGCACATGTTCACAGTTCTCAGATGTAGGTTAAGGTTCACATGACAAAATAAAAAGCTAGTTAAGTGCCTTATTTTTTTGAACATTTGATTTGAGTTGGTAGACTTTATTAATCCCACAATGTGGAAATCCATTTGTTACTGCATACTCCACAAGCAAGATGCATTAAATAAAGAAAAACATACTAAAAACATACAGTTTTGTTATTGCAACTGTTGCGAGGAAGGATCTGTGATAGTGCTCCTTCTCACACAGTGAATGTATCAGTGTATTGCTGAAGGAACTACTCAGGGACACCACATTCTCATGCAAAGGGTGAGAGTTGGGTTTATAGCACTGGATTTTGGTATTTATTGGTATTTATCACTGCAGTTTTTGTAGTAACAGCCTTTTGAGGCTTCATTTCAAATTCTAACCAATACAAAGTTTTTGTCTTGTCTAGAATATGTAATGAAGCCACAGAAGGCTGTTACTACAAAAAAAGTGCAGTAAGACTGAAACTGATAACCCAGAACACCTGATTTTCCAGGTCTGAAATGACATCAGGCTCAGAGCAGATGCAAAAGCTTTCTGAAATCTGATACAGGAGTGTGAGACTGAGACTGATGAGTAGAGACGGAGAGTGTGCAACCTTTGTTTTCTTTGCACTCAAGTCACACTCGCTCACGTGCCACCTTGTCACCCCGTCACCCTCGTTTTGTGTGGTATCTCATTGTCAAAGCAACTAGTCTCCCATTATGCCTCTCCATCTCACACAGCACACACTCGTTCAGCCCCTCCCTGGGCCTGTGGCAATCTGGTGTCCTGTTTAAAGAGCGGTGAGTCCTCATGGGAGGGCTGGGCGAGGTATGTGCAACAGACAGTGGAGCCGGCAGGTCAATGAGCCGTATTGTCTCTCTTTACAAATCACTGTCAGACACCAGTGCCTGGCCTTCTGCTCCCACTCACTTCACACACACTTCACACACTCGCACTCGACTCCTGGATGGCCCCTCACGGTCACAGCAGGACACGTTTAAGTGGAGACCTCAGGACTGGATTCGTCAGTGTGTCTACAGGTGGTTGAGCTTTTGTAAAAAAAAAAAAAAAAAAAAAAAATTATAACTTTCTTCACAGCAACAGTTTTATTTTATTTTTGATGTATAATTTAGTGCATTCATTCACAGGACATCAGTAATTTGTGTGAATTTCATTTTCTTCTGTAGCTTTTCCAACACACCAGCAGTAAGACCAAAACATGCGCCATCACTACTGTAAAAATTAAGACATATACTGTATAATATATTAGAACATATATATTTACTTATATATATATTAGAATGATATCTGAAGGGTCATGTGACACTGAAGACTACAGTAATGGCTGGTGTTATAAATTGGTTAATGCTAATAAATGTTATTGTATTTTTCATCAAATAAATTCAGCCTTGTTTAGTCAAATATATAGGTATATAATTAGCTAGGGGGTAAAAGGGTTAGAATAAAAATTACATTAACTTGAGTTGTTGATGTTTCTCATGAATAGAGTTATAGAATATGCAGAAAGAAGTATAAGAAATGATTGTGGATAGAACAGAGTTATACAGAATTTAGTTAAGAATGATAAAGAACATAATTCAGATATTTTTTAAATAATTCTAAGAGCCCTTTTTTATGTTCATAATAAATGATTTGATTTTTGAATAAATAGAAATGATTACAAAGAAAACAGTTGCTGTCAGAGGTGAAGTTAAAGAACTGTTAAATGTGAATAGCATATGTTTTGTTTCGAGTTCATAAAAACTGTATTTCAAAAAGTTTAAAATGTAGAATTTAATTGGTTTAATGTCTTTGCAAATCAGAAAACAGTTTTAAGACCTTGTTTAGATCTATAAGACACATCTCTGATTGGCATAGTGCTAAGGGAAGTTATAGGTGGTTGCTATGCGATCGGTTGGATGTTTAAGGTATTCTGGCTGGTTGCTAGGTGGGCACTAACTGGCACAAGTCAAAGAAGCCCAACCCTTAGTCTCTATGATATTCAGATTTTCACTGATTTATAAACCACAGTTGAAAACTGCAAGTCTGGATGTTTGTAAAAGTAATAGCAAAAGTCTCCTGAATAAAATATTAATCTCTCTCCCATTTGTGTGAAAAGAAAACAGGACAGAACAATGTAAAAATGTGAAAAGTCTGATAAAACTCTCATCACACAACAATAACCCTCTAAAAACCGATAAAGTTCTCAAATGCACAAAAGGAGATTCACTTAGACACCACAGAGCTGCTTGAACTGCTTTAGCCCTTGAAAACTAACTAGAGCTTAACTCAGCGCAGATTGAGGTTGAATGAGACACTCTTCTTCTTTTCAGTTCTTCAGAAAAGCGAGGTCATGTCAGCCGTAAAAGTGACAAGATGAGTCTCCGGAGTAAAAGAGCGTGTTTGTGTACAATACAAAGAAGAGTGGCAGATCGCAGGGCTGTTTAAGTGCCGTGCTAAATTCATACGCTGCAGCTGTATTCAAACAAACACAGTGGGAAAATGAAGGGAGGGCAAGAGAGAGACAAACAGAGAAAAGAGGAGGACAAACAGCAAAAAGAGCAGTGAGCAGGATGGTGAGAAGGAGGCGTGGTTCTCCACCCCTCATTTTCCAGCTCATTTGGTAGGACAGTGGGCAACAGTGACCCCATTTACCCTGATCTTTTAACCCCAGTCAGACACCTGCTGATGGAGTGTGTGAATGTGTTTGTGTGTGTGATGCCGTCCTGTGACAGACATAAACATATATAACAAAACATGTAAAAAATGTTCTTGTTCGTCAATTCATCATTTTACTCCAAACATGGATTTTTGGTTTCCAATTAATTAGATAAAAAGGAGAAGAGGGAACTACTAAATGCAAAATAAAAGTGATCTAATAAGTTCTCATAATAATAATAGAACAAGAACAGAACCCTGGGGAACACCATGAGACACAGGAGATTATTTTCTTAAACTGGATGATCTGTTCTAATCCTCTAGTTGACGAAGTGGTTTTATCTGACTTATCCACTCATTTGAGTGAGAATTTGAAAGAGAGAGGGGTGGTTAAAAATTGCAAATAAATTACATATATATGTAGGACTTTGATATATGTTTTATTTATTATTGTTTTATTATTTTTATTAAAAATTTTATCCAAGATATTTTTTATCATTTGAGTGTACATTTACATATAATGTAAAGTACTTCTAATACATATAATGTTTTAACAAATGGTTAAAGAGAAAGCTTTTCATTACTGCATATTAGGTTATTAAGATAAAAAAAAAAAGAATAAATATGTATGTGTATATATATATATATATATATATATATATATATATAAATAATAAAAACATATTTATCTAGGGTGTTAATAATTAAATTTGTTTTTGTATTAACTTTTTTTTTTTATTTATTAAAATAAAAACTAAAATCTGAATGAACATTTCATACAATGGATTTCTAATGTTATTTTGACAGGTTACAGAGAAAGCTTGTTATTGGTTTATTGTGATATTAAGATAAATAAAAAATACTTTATATATGGCCTAGATTTGTTTTATTGATTTATTAAAATAAAAACAAACATTTCCATTACATTTTTTTATTATCCGATTATGCATATGAATGTAATGAAGATAATACATGCATATAATATATAAAGCTAATGTTTTTAAGTTATTATGAAGTACTATTGAGAAAGCTTTTGTGCTGGAGGTCGAGGCTGTCAAGGTTAAATCCCCTTCCATGGGTAAGGAATGAGAACTAAGTGGACATTTGGTAAAGAACAAGACCTCAAACTCAAAATGTCAGGGACTATATTTCAATGTTTTATTCTTTAGCCATATGAAAAAGCTTCATGTTAAAAACTAACAAAAGAAGAAATATGAAATAGCTCTTGCTACATTACATGCAAAATGTTAGTGCACACCGTTATTTACTGAGTATAACAGTAAAGAGAGGGAAAAGTAAGTGAGGAGACACAGACAACATAAATAAAGACAGAGATAACAGAACAGATATACATTATCATACAATACATAATGAATAACATTGTTTGGGTACTGCGAGTATAGTAGAGTGATGAGTGCGGCAGGGCCGAAAGTGATAAGAGTCCCACAGAGCAGCTCCAGAAGGGTAACAGGAGAAGTGACAGTGAAGGACAAGAAAGGGCCAGGCCTGGGACATTTTATGTTGTTGTTTTATTGTCTTTTATGCAGCAGTCGTCCATGAGGTGCTGCCGCTTTAGTTTTGTTTTGTGTTAGTTTATTGGATAACTAAAGTTTTATGTTTATCTATTCATCGGTTCTGGCCTCCTTCTGCCTATAACTAACGACTTTGTTAAAAATGGATCAAACAATTACATCTAATGCTTACAAGAGCATAAAATACTAAAAGATCAAATGTGAACCGCGACTATAATGCTCTCACTATACGCATCACGGGAGGTAAGCGTCCCCTCTCTTCAGTAACTCTGTCTGCAATGCCCAGTCATTTTAAACAGTACGTGGACAACACTCAGCCCTTTTTTTTAGGAAAGTACAGTATAACAGTCAGCTGAGCTCATTTTTATTAGATCTGGATTTCAATCTCTGAATTACATTCAACATATTTTATAAATGTATTAATCTTTTTTTGGGGGGAGGGGGTCATCATAGTTAAATTAAAAATAATCTGTTCCCCTTCTGCCAATCACCTTCTGGAATTAGGGGTATGTAGGAGGGGGGCGCTGTGGCGTCTGCCCATTAAACGTCTGGCAGGATGAAGGTCCTCTGGCCTCTGACTGGGTGAGAAGGGTGTGTGTCTCTTTAGGCTCTGAGTCCGGACTCTCTTCTGATGAGCTGGACGGGACACGCAGCCCAAGAACTTCTTGCACTTTCAAAGGCAGCTCCTGAGAACACAACAGTCAGTAAGCATTATGTAGTACGCATGACCACCACGGTTATTTTTCATAGCATATCAGCAGTCATATCTGTCCCGTCTCACCTTGCAGTGTGTCAGCTGCAAATAAATAGCCTCTGCTCCACAGAGAACCGACTGCAGGTCCAGCTTCATGGTCAGCTCATTAATGTGCTGTAAACACACACACCTTTAGAATCAACTTACTATCAATCTCATGTTCCCGGTTCTGCTTTATTTTCCAAGGGCTGAAACTAATTTATACTCACCTTCAGTATAGAATTAAAATCATGATTTGAACCAATCAGCTCCTCTTTTTGTGACTCAAGAATGGAGCAGGCCATAAGTAAGTGGAAGTTTTCACAAGGCAGACGGGTCCACAGAACCTGCAATAAAAATGTGTTGTTATTGTTTAGTTAAACTATTAAAATAATTTCCATTAAACTGAAATAAATCTGAAATAAAATAAATTATAAATAGTAGATGAAAAACGTAAACTAGATACATTAAAATGAATTGTAAGCGCATTATATTTAATGTATTATTAATGATCATGGTACATTTTATATCAAATGTTTTAAAAACAGAAAACGAACTTGACATAATTAAGAGCTAGTGACATCATCTGAGTTTACAAAAGTGCCAAGTTCAGAAGTTCTTCGCTAATGATGTGTTCTTTTTATTTTATCCATGACAAGATTTGTTGAGTAACATTTACACAGTCACACACAACATAGCAGAAAAACAATAATGAAAGTCATAGAAATTAATACAAATAACCGGTTTTTCTCATCTTACCTCCCACAGGTTCAAGATGTCTTCAAAAGAGAATTCCCTCTTAAACCAAATCAATAACCAGCGGAAACAAAAACAAAGTGAACCACTGTCCTGAGAGTCTAAGAGAGACAAATAAATACAAAAATACAATTGTGCATCAGCCAAAAGAGCAAAAACACCTATAGAAAGTAGAGGTTAATAAAGAATGTGTTTGTGTTTACCCAGATAGTCACACAGCTCTGGATCAAGTGCTCTCAGTAGGATGCTGAGCTGAAGCAACTGCTGTTTCATGGCCTCTTGAGACTCTTCAAAGTTCTGGTGCTAAAGACACATAAGGACTTTATATCCAGAGCTAATGCATCGATTGAATAACACAACCATAAAAAAAAAGTGCGTTTACTGACCACTAAATCCATAAAGCCTGTCAAACACCAGAAGGACTCCACCTCATTCTGGGTAACAAAGAGGAGAGGAGACAGAAGATCACTCATCCCCTGGACATAACCTGGAGAGCAAAGCGAGAGAGCGATAAGAGAAATAACAGCATCCTCTAGTGGCCAGGGGGAGGTGGAATTAAAAGCACATACCCAGATCGAAGTTATACATGCAGTACGTCATCAGTACATCATTAAGCAGCGCAAGACCTGGGTTCTCATTCCCAGAAAAGAAGGAATTGTGTCTGTCTGTTCGATTCACATCCCGTTCTGTCCAATCAAAGAGCAGGAGCACGTCAGATGTAGAAAGAGACCGGTCACACTTGCTGTAAGATCTATGACACAGCTGAACGTACCTATGAGGCTACGGTACCCTCGGAAGAGAGAGTTCCTCATCTCCTGCTCTTCACTAACAGACTTCCACTGAACCTTCATCCTGAAATACTCATCCCTGAAGAGAAAAAGAACAAATGTAAAGGGCACAAAAATTAAAAGAACAACTTATATAGATGTTCAGGGGGTAGTAAGTAGTTGTATAGTAGATTTAAACTTGGAAATTTAAGTATAATTGCTGTTAACAATTAAAAGATTGAGGTCAGTAAGCTTTTATTCAGCAAAGATGCATTAGATTAATCTAAAGTGACAGTAAAGATATTCAGAATGTTACAAAAAATTATTTCTAATAAATTGTTCTTTTAATACTACAGAAAAAAGGTTTCACTGTTTCCAGTGTTGAAAAAGCTGCTAAAAATTCAGCTCTCTCATCACAGAATTAAATTACATTTTTAAAATTCATTCAAATAGAAAAAAAACAAATATTTTAATGGTCATAATATTTAACAATATGACTGTTTTAACTGCATTTTTGTTCAAATAAATGTAGCCACAGGGAGCATTAGTTACTTCTTTTTAAAAGAAAAACATACTGACCGCAAACTCTTTGAAAGCAGTACACATCCTATGCTAAGTTTTGGACTTAAGAAAAATGACACAGGAAACTACAACAGCTGCAAACCGCTAACTGGGTTGAAGGAACAAGTACACTATACAGTGTTTGACACTTAAATGGTGTGCGATAAAAAAAAAAGTGTTCAGCTTACGTTTTCACCTGAAGGATGTCCTCTCTCTCTTTGGTTGTGCTGTTCCACGGGTAGAACCCCAGTAAGAACTTCCACACCTTCCTCCGCAGAGATGGAACAATGCCCTAGAAAAACAAGAAAGATTTCATTCAGTGGAAACTTCATTGCTTTGTGGGATGTAAGTGTGACTGGAAAAAGATCACTTAAACTTGCACGCACCCCTCTAAACACCAGCTCCTTGACCTTCTGTGGATCAGTGACACGGCCCTCTGGATCCAAAAACTGATCCCAGTTATCCAAAGGCTTCCCTCTTTTGACCTCCGGTCTGGGGCCGAGCTCTGCCCCCTGGTGGAATACACGATCTCTTATAATGTTTATGCACAATCAACATTTATACACAAACAGTCAGCCATCGATGCAACTCACACAGGTAATGAGTTCAAAGCCTGGCTCCTCATCAGCTGGGTGTGGGCAATGGGCGTCCTGAGGTGAGCGCTTACTGAGGGGCGACTCGTGATGTGTATGTGGAAGTGCTCCCCGGAAGAAGTTCGTCACTTTGGAGAAGCCCCCGAACGTGGTCGCGTAAGGGTCCTGAATGAACCTCTGTAGATATGACCAATCAGATGGCATGTTAACACGCTCTTGCTTATGGCTCTTACCACACTAAAACAACAACTAGGACTTACAGACACAAGATCTGCACTGGTATCATCAAAGAGGTGCAGCTCATCAAACGACTGCGACAGGGCCCCAGAATCATGCGGGTATGCCAGGAAGAGCCTACCATCCATGGGAGACCTTACAGCAGAATGTGTCACATGAGTATGTAAATATATGGGTACTAAAATGCAAAAGAATAAATTAGTATGCCACTCACGGGGCTAGTCTGATGTAACGCTGCATGGCTTTTAGCAGCTCTCTAGCGCCCCCTTGATGGAAGTGCAGAGGAGGGAGAGGATCGCCCCCTCTAGTGGTCAGCACCAAGAAGTTCCTGGCCAGAGAGAAGCGAGCCCTCCGAAGAGAGTACAGCTCTGAAAGGGGCAGGGAGAAGGAGCCCCACTGACCTACAAAAGACATGAATGTATGTGAGCATGCACAGCAGGGATTCTCAAATCTTGTCCTGGAGGGCCAATGTGCTGCAGAGTTTAGCTCCAACCTTGATCAAACAGTGATTTTCTTATGATCCTGAAGACATTGTGTAGCATGCTCAGGTGTGTTTGATTAGGGTTAGAGCTCAACTCTGCAGGAAAGTGGAACTTGTGGGCCAGATCTGAGGTACCTGTTGCTCTGACTGGTGGGTGCTCATGTCGTCTTTCCTGCTTTACTGTACTGATGACAGCCCAGTCTGGTTCATAGCCCGGGTCAAACTTAGTTTCCTCTTCCCCTCCTTCCCCCTCCTCTCAAGAAACAGAATTGAAAAGAGACAGAAATTCAGGTGACTTATTTTAAAGATGCTTTTAATGTTGTTGCGTTCAACAAGGGCGCATTCATTTGCTTAAAAATACAGTAAACAGTAATACTGAAAAATACTAATACAACTGTTTTATATTTCAATGTATTTTAAAATGAAATGTATTCCTATGATGGTAAATTTGAATATTACTCCAGTCTTCAATGTCACATGATCCTTCAGGAATCATTATAATCTACTAACTTGGTGCTCAAGAAACATTTCTTATCATCAATTATTGTTATTTTTGTCGACACTGTGATACTTTGTTTAGTAGTCTTTGATTAAAAGAAAAAGAACATTTATTTGAAAAAGAAGAATTTTGTTATATAAGTATTTGTATAACATTAATTTAGAAATGTAATATGCAATTAAATGGCAATTTACATTTTCCCATACATATGTGCAACATTTAATGAAAAATGTAATTTCCATTATATAATTTTTATTTCCCATTTACTACACTAGTTTTAATATATAAATTCAATACATGTTTAATGCTAGATTGCAAAATTAAAATGAAAAGTATTCCCCAAATTGATTAGATATATTTAACATGTCCAAGCAAAAACGGTTGCAAAATATTTTTTCTTAACTTAATTTAGACCAATGGGTATGACACTTGGGAATGCATTTTTATCACAATACCACGTGATAATTGTAGCAAAATGCAGTGTGAATTTCAAAATGCATTCTGAACCAAAGTTATAGCAAAAGGGTAGCAAACATGAAGAGCCTACACGTTTCATAGATGATTATTCAGTGTGCTTGAGAATAGTTTACTCTCACTGACAATGCACTGCAGAGACACACTTATTTCACTGACAAACACCAGGTATGTGTGTCTGTGTGCAAGTCCGTTTGTGTGATCATGTTTACTCCATATTGTATTTATAAGAGCAGTTAGCCACATCCAGAAAAATGAATGGATCGCTGTGGCCCTCTGCTGGATGTATTTGGTAATTACACCTCTTTTCTTCTAAAGATTTTTCAGTTACCAACAGATAGCAGAATTCTGGCCCAGAAACAATATCCAGAAACAACTTAAATATTTCATTTTGATTATCATTAAAGATTTTTTTTTATATATAAATAGTGTAGTTGAAGAATTCTGTGGTAAATGGATAAAAATTCTTCATATCCCCCTAAGCACAGCATAATCTGTATCATAATAAACAAAAATATTGTTAAAAGTCACACATCATTTGTTGTTTGTCACATGTATCAGAACATTTCTGTGCTGTGGGTAATAGGAGGATTTTCCACCCGGCTACCACCACAAATATATTTCAAACCTGTGGGAAGCACTGACGTATTAAGAATTTCTCAGGGACTTCACCACTTTCGAGGCTGAATATTCATGACCTTTACAATTAGACATGAATGGTTTTATAGTATGTGTACAAATATCTTCAGTAGGACAAACAAGTTTTGATTTCTATTAATATTCAATGACGTATATTTCCATGACTTTCCCAGGCCTGCAAATCACAATTTACAAATTTCCCCTATTTTTTCTTTTTCTTTCTTTGAACATGTTAGGTTCAATATGTGACATGTGACAAGTGACCTTTGAACTCTGTTGAGCAAACGGAGTGGTCCACCCTCTACCTTTTTGGTGTAGAAGACAGCAGGAGCATTTCTCATATCCTCCTCAACAGGGCTCCACTCCAGTGCCGGCTCTCCATCCTGCAAGAGTTTATATTTGATAACAGCCCTTAAATACTGTCAGGCTTTGTAAAAAGTGTTCATAAATAGACAAAATGATGTATATATCATAATACTTTATAACATCAAATGTTTATTAATACAATATGTTAATCATACCCGCTCAACTATCCGAATGAAGCCAGGGATGGTGGTGTCCTGAGTGCTTCTTTTGGCATTGGTGTGGAGGTAAACACCCTCCTTCTCAAAGATCAGCTGATGAATGACATTTAAAACATCACACTTTTACACCAGGACCAGGTCAGGTCAACAAAACTACAGATTAATCATTTTAAACAAGATGTCAATAATATATAATGATTATCTTTCAGTTTTGATCGTATCAACAGCATTAAATAGCTATAATGAATTTAAAAAAATTCTAAAAACCTAACAATAATTGTAATAACTGTAGCTTTAATACTATAGTGGACATTTCCTGATAGACTACAATAGATTAATAATTCAGCGGTTTACAAATAATTTATTTCAGGAGTGAGATAAGCAACAGATCATCATATGGAGGAATCTCATCTAGCTGCTAGTTGTAATCTATAATCTATAATATTGCTTTAGGTTATGAGCAAAGATCGCCAGTTAACCAGTCCGACCAGTGACGCCGTTCAATAAAATCCTCCAGGCTGAACGAGTTACCCAACGAGTGACAGTGGTATGTGAAATATCAAGCCATCACAAAGACATGACAGTGACTAAACCATCAGGTTTGAACGACATGTCAGTCATCAGCTTGGGCTAGCGCTAACTAGCTAAACCTGTAGAAATACTGAGGAAAAAAAACTTAACCTGACACATTAAATACGTAAAAAGGTTAAAAAAAAAAAAAATTGTACATATAGTTTTATGTGGTGTCATGTCAGATGTGACATCGTTGTAAGTAAGATTAGTGACAAACTCTATCGCTCCTCACCTTGTGACTTTCTGGCTTCGCCTCCATTCCTCCTCCTGAGTTCACGGTGTCTGATCAAAACAATCACACTTCCGGTTTTTTTTCTGGATGACACCGCCCACCTCCGCAGCAGCCAATCAAAAACTCATATCATATGACGTTGTCTTTATTTTGTTATTTTGTACATAAGCTGAGTATCATGTTCTTTCTTAGCATATATTTGTTGATAATTACAGCAATACAGTGATTTGTAATACAAATCAGATATCAGAATTGTGAAAGGGAATCATTGTTGAAAGTCATAGATTTACAACATTTACATTTTTTAATGTCACATTTAGTTTATTTTTGTAATATCGATAACTTTCTCATCCATTTTTTTATCTAAAGAAAATTTGCCTCCCTTGCCTTTCAACTGATACAACAAACAAACATCATACATGCATTCATCTTAAATTATGATCATTGCGGCTTTGAGGTTATGTAAAATTTGGCAGATTATTTTAAATTAATTTCATGAATGCAAGTTAATAAAGTGATGAATGGAAATTGGGCAGTTCAATTAAGTATAGAATTTAAATAAAAATAGGCAAATGGGCGATTACTGAGGAATTAAATGTTTTTTTTATTATTATTATTATAATTTGAATAACTACAGTTTAACTACAAATAGCATGTTTAAAGAGTGTAGCAAAACGTGTTACCTGTAATAACCTTTTTTTGTAATTTCATAAGTTTTTTTTTCAAACTATTCTTATTGTTATTTTATAATGAAAAACTGTATATATTTATAATATTTATAGAAAACATTCAATGTTAGAAAATATCATGTATATCATAAATGGTGTACGAGTTTGAGGCATTAATTGTACATTAATTTTGACCATACTTTTTTTTTTTTTCACAGCAGGAAAACTTTTTTTGAGAGACACCAGGACTGCTGATGACTGGAGTGGTAACAGAAATTGAAATGGATTTATATATTTAATTTATAATGTATTCATTTACAAATTATGAAAGAGTAATACATGTTTTTATTACTACAAGGCTTGATTATTGAAATTCTCTTTATTTGGGGATGAGTCAGTCTTCCATAAATCACCTTCAGATGGTTCAGAATAATGCTGCCAGAGCCCTGACAGGAGATCTCAAATGGGAGCATATAACTTCTGTCCTCCAGTCACTCCATTGGCTACCTGTGCAATATAGGATACATTTTAAAGTACCGTTATTAGTTTTTATATCTTTAAATGGGTTAGCACCATCCTACCTTTCTGATTTATTGGTGATCCATCAACCTACAAGAGCTAGGTCTGCCAACTTGAGGCTCTTAGTGGCTCCTAGATCGAGGCTCAAGACTAGGGGAGATCGAGCCTTTTCCATAGCGGCACCAAGACTCTGGAACAGTTTGCCCACTGATATTAGAACTGCCCCTACTCTGTCCATTATAAATATAAGTTTAAAACTTTTTTATTCGATCTGTCATATAGGCTATATGATGGGTGATGATGTTGTCCTGGTTTGATGTTGTGTTGTTTATCTGTGATTTTGTTGTTTTTAGTTTGTACAGCCCTTTGGTCAATGGTAGTTATGTTTAATTGTATCTTTATAAATAAATTGAAATTGAATTGAATTAAATATATATATATATATATATATATATATATATATATATATATATATATATATATATATATATATATATATATATATATATATATAGGCTACACCGTACAATGGTATATATATATATATATATATATATATATATATATATATATATATATATATATATATATGTGTGTGTGTGTGTGTGTGTGTGTGTGTGTGTGTGTGTGTTTGTGTGTTTTAGTGTGTCAGTATAAATATCATTTTAAATTTCCAAACATTATTTTTTGCCATTAATTGTAATAATCTAGTGACATTTTTTTTTGCAGCGAGTGCTCCACATAGAGATCTGATCTCATCATCATCAGTCTGTCTGGAATAACATGAAGAAACAGAACAAACTGTGACAGACTCAAGCAAGTTTTGGTTAAGTTTACTCTTTAAACTCTCTTAAAACTGATTATTATTTAAAAAAAAAAAATTACAGATCACTATAACTCTTGGAAGTACAAGCAAAGTACCTGAAGAAATGTGACCGTATTAGTTTGCACAAAAACACTAGCCTACTGCACGTGGAGTCCAGTAATCATTATATAGCATTTATTATCAGCTTCTTTCAATGTCACATCAGCTCGTTTTTTCTTTTTGAACGTTACCTTCGCAAATGTGTTTACGCCTGTGTACGCGCAAGACCACGGCGCGTGCACCCGCTCTAATGTTGCCATGTCCGCTTATTTCGCGTATGCGGGGCTTATATTGCTGTTTGAGTTTACAGCAGGCGATGTGACCTGTAGAACTGTGTTGTTCTAAATTCTACACAGCGTTTTATGGAGCGGTTATGACGACAGAGATATGTACTCGTTTATTTCATTAGGCAATAGAAACGATTATCTTGCTGATAGTTAAAATGTAGTGTTGGTTAATCAAGAGGTTTTTAAACTGGGGTCCAGGGACACACAAAGGGTCCACTGAAAAGTTGAGGGAAAAACAGTGTAAAAAATATTAAAAATAAAATAAATAAATAAATAGCAGAAAAAAGATTATATGAATAAAACATTGATTATATTAATTAAAAAATGCACATTTAAATAAAAATATATCTAATGGTATAGAAATGAGTAGAAAACTTCAATAATGTTATGTAAAGAAACAATATTTTGCTAATATTTTAAACATATTTACTGTATATATATATATATATATATATATATATATATATATATATATATATATATATATATATATATATATATATATATATATTTCGCAGTATAAATTGGGTCTTTATACGTGATATATGTAAACTATATACAATAGATGGATTTGACATTTTAAGAAGTGGTCTTTCGCACAAGGATGGTCATATCAGGGGTCTGTGGCACCTAAAACAATAAAATAAAATAAAATACTGGGTAAATCAAAAATGTTTTGTGTGTTTTCTATGCTAATAACTCATCAACACAGAAATATCGCATGAAAAAGAAAAAAAAAGGTCGCTTGTTTTTCAGAACATTTGCGCGTTTCTTTCGCGCAATCTGGCAACACAGGTCTGCTCCGACTGTATCAGCGCTGTGCGCCGTCGCTGCGCTGGAGTCTAGGGGAGAGACAGGCACGGGTAACAGCCTCCTAACAAAGAGGGTTTAATAAAGTTTGGAAGTACAGGACGATTGTGGCAGAGGCGGGAGGATATTGCGAGGGTATGTCTACTACTTGTTTTTCTTTTCTCGAATCATCCTTATGCCGTTTAAATTATGCAAAACGATGAAATAGGTTTTTAGCTGCATTGCTAACGCTGGAGCGCACTGGCCTGTTTATTTCACTTGGCCACTTACCAATGAACTGATCAACAAGCTCTAAATCAGGTAACGTCGTAATGCAAACACACCGCTGATTTTTCCAACTGCATTTTAAAGCTGACAGTGACAAACAAATAAAGAAAAGAGGCAGAAATCATGGGTGACTGTTCGTCATGTTGTCCCGAAAATGCGAGAAACAGGCAGATGTGCTGCATGCAGCTGCACAACAGGCCTCGAATTTTTTTTAAAGCCTTTTACAAAGAACTCATCCTCGTTTTAAACGAGAACATCCCAAGCAAACGTGTACGTGTGCTACACGTGCGAGGGAATGGAGGCGTAGATGACCCTTCACAGTCAGTGGGGGGGTTTGTTGCACAGCAGTTGATGAGCTTGATGATTAGTCAAACAAACTGGTTTCCAAGCCATTCTGCAGTTCCGAATAAAATGCAGGTGTATTTGCCTAAATGAGACTGATACTGCACTTTTGATGATCTATATTTATGCATATTATCTTTTCTTTTCTAGGTAACATCAGCGAGTTTGGGCATCCTCCCATCTCTCCCCTAGTTCTCTCCTGCATGCAGACACCATCACCCATTTCAGACGTGCCTCTTCTAACAGTCCCACCAGCATTAACTAAACCAAGTTCTCGTTACCAAAGAGCGCTAACCACAAAACGCATTTCATAAACACGCGCACACACACATTCTCACACACACACCAGCATTCCAACATTCCAAAATAACCTATTCTGAAAACAGTTCAACAGAGCCATAGGTTGTTGCATAATCACATCATGGCCTCGGTCACCAAATCGTCTAACCCCGAGATCCCCGATAATCACAAGGAGAGCTGGCTGGCGCTGCTCGCGGCTGCTGAGGCTTACTGTCAGACGTCCGGTTGTGATTTGGCGATTTTGACCGGGTATAAGAAGTTCCGTCCTCCCGGGGTTGAGGTGAAAGGAACAAGGAATCATGAAGGGGGTGGAACTCAGGTGCAGAAGTTTGATTATGCTTATCATGTTTGGGGACCAGGGGCCTTAGCTGAGTCTTCACGACGATACATGGATGACATCGCAGTCCTGCACTCCACCACTGTACTGACGGCTCAGAGACACACGCCTCTGAATAAAAAGGAAGGAGGAGCCAAGCTGGGTGTGGATGTGCCGTCTGACAGGCTGGTGAGTGCTGTGTTTTAAAGCATTTTTGATCGGAACACCTTTGTGATTTACTGTGTCCTCTTTCCAAAGAGCCTGACTGGAGATGGAGTCGGGACTGTTAGTCCCAACATGAGGCTCTATTCTCAGAGCTACCCGTCGATCTACAGCTCGGCCGCTGCTATTGGCCAGCCTGGCGGTCAGTATGGGAATGGAGAGCGTGACAGGGAGAAAGGGGTGATGGAGGAACGTGAGAAGGGAAGAGAAAGGACGGAAATTGAGGACTTGGAGGAAGATGATGAGGAGGAGGAGGAGGAAGATTTGGATGGGAGGAGACGTAACCTAAATGAATCAGCAGGTAAATGCATCTGTTTTTTTGTTTCATAAAGGAGGAGTTTGTCATTTCTGAACTCCAATTCGAATTGAATGGATCTCTCTCTCTTTTCTCAGGTGTCTTTTCAATGGATGAGGATTCTCTGTCCCGGGACTGCGAGCCCTTCTTTGAGTCTGATGGGGAGGAGGAGAGCACTGATGGTGAATAATAATTATTATTATATTATTTTAAATGCTTGTATACCAATATTGTGATGTTAAATGGCAAAAAAATAGATTACAAATATATAAAATAGATAACAAGTGTTATTTAATTGTTAGTATTTTAAACTAATAACTAAGTGGATGTTAAGTGATGTTAAAAATAGGGGAAATCAGCATGTATACAAAATATTTTATCTGGTACAGATTCACCACTGTTCAAAAGTTTTAGGGTCAGTAAGGTTTCTTTTTTTTTTTTTTTTTTTTTTATTAATACATTAATTCAGCAAGGACATGTTAAATAGACAGTAAACAGTAAAGACATTTTAAATGTGACAAAAGATAATAAATTATTTATAAAAAATAAAAAAAGTAAATAAAAAAAATCATCATGTTTTCATGAAAATATTAGGCAGCACAGCTGTTTTCAACATTGGTAATGATTAAATAAATTACATTTAAAATGAATACTAACAACATGAAATTATTACCGTTTTATTGTATTTTTAAATTAATAAATGCAGTCTTGGTGAGCATAAGATATTTCTTTCAAAAACTAAAAAAAATCTTATTGACCCCAAAAATGTGCATTCTTATTTTAAAATCCTTATTCATTAATCACAAGCGAATAGGAAAAGTCAAAGAAACTGTTTCAAGCACAGTGACTGTTCATGTAGTCAGTGTTGATTTCATCAAAGAGATCATGATCTGAATTATGATGTGCTTTTATTACAGTCGTTTGTGTATTTATATCTGTTTTATTGCTGCCAGGCTCTCTGAGTGAGGAAGCTCCTCCCCCTCCACGTGGCCTGGCTGTAGGTCACCTGGCATCTCGCTATTCTAAGCCCATGGCAATGGCTCGTTCACTGCCTGTCTCTATACCAGTGTGGGGCAAACACGCCCCTCAGGGCGACTCCCATAGTGGAGAACGGGTCAGTTACACACACCCTCCTACTACAGCTTTATAGAGACTGACAATTCAGATGACCTTTTTTTGCAGAATATGTATGCACTTTCAATACAAAGGATGTGTAAGATTGTAGGAAGCGAAATTACGCCACCTACTAGATCGCTAAATTGTACGTATCATTCATTGGTAAGACAATTTCATAATTTATGAAATTTGAGAAAAACAAAATCTTGGGACACTTTTTTTTTTTTACACATTTTATACAAGATGAAGGATAGGGCGAAAGGAAATCTAGATTGTCAGCATTCGCTTGTTAAGTCTGACGTCACGTAGCAGCGCTTCCGTGTCCAAACGCTCTATCAGTTACCACGAGAAAACAACAAAAGGTGCTATTATAAACTCACAATCTGATAGAATACTAGCGAAAAGGTTATGATCTTAACCTTTAACTCCATACTGAAGTCCGAGATAGCCAGACAATGAAAATATAAATATAAAAAATATATATATAAAAATTATTTGTGTTTGGGACGCTGTGAGCACGAAGACTGTAGTGTATACCGTAAGTTTGAAAGCGTTTAGCTTAAATGATTAATATGAATAAACAGTGCTCATAAACGGCTGCTGGGGTAGTATTTTCAAGTGAAGCAAGTTGAGGCTTGGACCCGGAAGCAGCGCTTCTTACATCATCACTTAACAACCGAATAAATACCTGTACATATATTTGAATGTTTATGGGAAAACTTTCATGTTTGTCAGGGCTGGAAAATGAGAAAATGAAAGTAGACAAAGAGATTCAAATCCAATCAAACGGCAAATGTTTGTGAATCTTTTCTTTCAGTATCTGTTGTGACCCACTTTTGCATCAATAACTGTAACTAAATGTTTCTTGTATCTGCGGATCAGTCCTGCACAGCTGCTCGGAGGAGTTTTAGATCATTCCTCAGTACAGAACTGCTCCTATGAACTTGCTTCAGGTCCTTTCACAACATTTCAATTGGATTAATGTCCGGACTTTGACTCGGCCGTTTCAAAACATTAACTTGGTTCTTCTTTAACCATTCTTTGGTTGACGATGTGTGTGCTTGGGGTCAATGCCTTGGTGCATGACCCACTTTCTCTTCAGATTCCGTTCCTTTAGAATATGCTGTTATTATTCAAAATTCGTTGTTTTGTCAATGATGGCAAGCCATCCCGGCCTATATTCAGCAAAACGGGCCCAAACCGTGATCTTCAAAACATTTCTCCATCTTCTGACTTGTCCACATGATCTTTAGCAAACTGAAGACGGGCAGCAATGTTCTTTTAGGAGAGCAGTGGCTTTCTCTTCACAACTCTGCCGTATACACCGTGGTTGTTCGGTGTTCTTCTGATGGTGAACTCATGAACATTATCATTAGCAAATGTGAGAAAGGCTATTAGTTGCTTAGAAGTTCCCCCAGGGTCTTTTGCAGCATCAGACTTGCTTTTGGAGTGCTTTTGGTCAGCCACTCCTGGGGAGTGTGACGGTGGTCTTGAATTTGTACAATCTCCCTGACTGTGGAGTCCAAACTCTTTAGAGATGGATTTGTAACTTTTTCTACCCTGATGAAGAACAGCAGCTCTCTTTCTGAGGCCCTTCGTGATCTCCTTGATACACTTCCACAAACATTAATAATCAGACTTTGACAGATCCCTGTTCCCTAAATAATACAGGACTGGCAGTCACACCGGATAGTCGCCCCACTGACTGACAACTCTCGTATTTCACATTAACTGCTAATCCTAGAGATTCACATACTTCTGCCGCTCACAGATATGTAAAATTAGATCAGTTTCCTAAATAAGTAGATGTCAAAGTATATATTTTCATCTAATTGATTTGAATGAGAGGATTCACTCTGTCAACTTTCAGGAAGTGTGTGAAAATCCAATCACGGAAATCTGATCTTTTGGGTCATATTTATGCAGAAATATAGTAAATTCTGAAGTGTCCATAAACTTACAAGCAGCACTGTTTAATTAACACATTTAGAATTTAGTTTTTAGAAGAAAAATGGAATAACGGCCATTGTTGTTTTTATGATGTCACGTTGTTTTTAGCTTGATTTCAGTGTTCAGTTTTATTTTAGGTGGGCTGCACGGACCTGGACCACATAGCTGCCAGTATGAAAGCCCTGCTGGTCCCCGGAGCCACAGACGGGACGGAGATGTTCGGAGCACTGCCACGACCTCGCCTTAACACGGGCGACTTCTCTCTCAAGCACTGAGAGACGACCAATGTGTGCGTATGTACGTTTGGGCGCGAGTGAGAACGAACCATGAGCATGTTCGTGTGCGAATGTGATTTAAACCGAACCAGAGAGTTTGATGGATGTTTTTAACAAAGATGTTGCCAAATCTGACGCTTCTCCCACATATCATTAGTACTTCTAGGACACTGAAAGTGGCGAAACCTTTACCAGCCCTTCACATCTGCAGCAGAAGGGGGAGAGGTTCGATTAGCATGTCTTAATTGGAGAATTTCTTTTGACGGATGGTTGTGGCAGACTTTAGTTACATAGTGCATTTCATTGAGAAACACTAACAGAGCAAAAGTACATCATTACATTACTAATCATACCCAGCAACTCTCCTCTGAAGTGTGGGATTTACTGATAGTATATGAGCCTATTTACACGCTGAGATACTCGCACAACCATCACCAGAGGAGCATTGTACATTAGCAGAAACACTACTTGTGCTTGGATATATAGACTGCTGCATTCAGATGTGTATTCAGCAGTTTATATTCCATGGCAAGATTGCCAAAGCTGACTAGATGTTGATGTGAATGCTTGCAAATGATGTCACTGTCTGCCTGTGTGCACTCGTTTTTATTTCAGATACTGTCCTGAAGACTTTCTGAAGCAATGCTTTATAAAGCAAAAGACAATAAGAGGACAAAAAGTTTCGGTAACCCGAATGTTTGGCATTTCTCACCCATAAATAACATGTTTCTGGATTATGGCTGATTAATGGGATGATAACTGATACAAATGCAAAATGTATAATTGTTCATTTTAGTATGACAACGTCTCAAATCTTGATAGACTGAAGGACATTTCAAATGTGAGGGTTTACAACACTACAGATCTCAACCAGCTATGCGTTCATCTTGAACATTTCACAACTGTTCAGTGTTTAAGTAAATACGTTTTGAATAAACAAATAGTTTGTTGTTGAATTCTGTTTCCCTGTGCATCTACCTGCATTGAAAGGTTCAGAGATTTTTGTCTAGGTGTGGATAAGCAGGCTGAAGAATATGTGTCAGTGCTTCCTGTGCTCTGCAGAGGGCGCTGCTGCTCTTCTGTAGTTTTTAATGTAAGACCACCCACAGTCTCGAACCTTTTACTAGTAATGGAAAAGAAGCCTTCATTTAAAATAAGTGTAAATTAGTGTATTTCGTATACTTTTACATATGCTGTTGCTCATTAAAAATAAGATAAAAAACAACATACCCTTCATATATAACACAATACTATTTTGAACTAGTTTATTAGACCACAGAGATAAATATTCATTACAGTATCTGCAGTTGTCATAACATGGAATATAAAATGAATACAGTGACTTGCTAAAATACTGTTTAATATTTTGAATCAGCCTTGTGGTTCGTAACAGGCAGATTCAGGTTCAGAATGCAATTCTCCACTTACGGTTTCAGTAGTTTTATTCTTTTTTTTTTTTGTGGTTAGATAAGTTTTGTATCTTACTCCCTACCAATGACTCTCTCAAAGTCTCCTGTCCTCTTTCTTATATCACCCTTACCCTGTTTCCTTCCAACCCCTCTCTCTTGATGTATTCACACCCCTACTGATCCTTCTTTCGGATCCAGCAGTAGGAGTTCCTTCCCACCCAGAAACCAGGGAAGAGTTTCTCCTTGAAACTGGATACAAAGCGATGAATCAGTCTGGTCTCCTTGAAGCCGTTCTCTCCATCTTCAACAAGGAAAAATTTGATGATGCCAGCTGGCTGGTCAGCGTAGATGCCGATGGTGGGACATAGGGGAGCCTGGAATTCGATGTTCTCTCCGTTATGCCAGACGTGGTAGCAGGATCCGGCCCAGCCCACACCCCATGACAGGTCATTCTCTCCCAGACCACATGGGCCATCCTTAGCTTTCCGCCCTGCACTTTCACACGCTGCCCCAATCACCACCCAGCCCTCGCAGTCCACCTCCCAGTACCCACGACTGCCCAGAAGACCCTCCTTACACAGCACCTTCAGGAGGATATTGGGAAAGTTATCCAAAAGCAGTTGCCTGGTTACTACATAGGCCATGACAGTCTTACACATTACTTTCTGTCATCATTTACTCGCCCTCATGTCATTACAAACTTGTGTAGCTGTCCTTTTGAGTTAAACTTGTGAGTGAGTGATTGAATCATTCAGATGGGTTTTGTGAACCATATCAATAGATCCATTGAAATATTACACTGAAAGATTTGTTCATGAAGCTATACAATCACATACATAGATTAATGGAAGCCCATTTCATAAAAAATATCATGATACATTAAAAAGAAATGCCAAATAATGTGAGATAAGCATGATTATAAAAAAAAAATGTGAGACTTAAATTTAGCAGACGCTTTTATCCAAAGCGACTTACAGTGTATTCAGGCTATCAATTTTTACCTATCTTGTGTTCCCAGGGAATCGAACCCCCAACCTTGCGATTGATAGCACAATGCTCTACCAATTGAGTTACAAGAACACTGATATAAAATAAAACTTCAGAATTATTAGATACAAAAAAAAATTCTACAAAGTTGAGTAATAATCAAGTTATAATTATGAGATTGCAAAACGTATGAGATAAAATGTCATAATTGAGAAAAAGACAAAATGTTGAGAGGGTAAATTATAATTATGAGATCCAAACTGACTATTTTTCTCATCATTATGACATTTAATCTCATCAATTCAATTCAAGTTTATTTGTATAGCGCTTTTTATAAAACAAATTGTTACAAAGCAACTTTACAGAAAATTATGTTTCTACAATATTTAGTAGTAGCTAGTAGTTTGTGCACATTTGACAGGATTTTAGAAATAATAATAATAATACAAGACGTAGTCAGCTAGACGAACTATCAATATTATTAATTAAGTTATTATATGATTCAGTCACACATTTAGCAATAATTGTTAGTTCTGACAATTATTTAGAATGTCATAATTCTGATGTTTTGTCTCATAATCATGACCTAGCTTCCCAAAATTTCGATTCATTTTAAGTCATGTTTTTTTTTATCCGTGTTTGTCTTCATAAAATCTTTTCATCAGATTAAAAACTGAGAATTCATTTATATATATATATATATATATATATATATACATATATATATATATATATATATATGTGTGTGTGTGTGTGTGTCTTTATGTGGTTTATGAAGCTTAAAAAATGTTGATTACTTTCAATCAATGGACAAAAAATGTTCTAAAGATGAATTGACGGCTTTTGGAACAACATGAGGGTGTGTAAATGTGACCCTGGACCACAATATTTTTTTTTTTTTCAAAGTTGAGATTTATATATCATCTGAAAGGTGAATAAATAAAATGTTCGTTGATATATGGTTTATTAGGATCGGATAATATTTGGCCGAGATATCTAATATTGTGCAATCTAAATATTGAGGAAATTGCCTTTAAATTCGTCCAAATGAATTCTTAGCAAAGCATATTACTTATCAAATATTAAGTTTTGATATATTTACTGTAGGAAATTTACAAAATATCTATTGAACATGATCTTAATATCCTAATGATTTATGGCATAAAAGAAAAATTGATAATTTGTTTTTTCCCTCTATTGCAAAAAATTTACCTCAGCGATTTAACACTGGTTTTGTGGTCCAGGGTCACAAATCATGACAACAGCTTTGTGTGAACTAACCCTTAAAAGCATACTTAAAAAGATAATACTGGAAAAATAGATTTTTAGAAATCACACTGCAAAACTAAACAATAACAGCGAAACATATAGAGACAGATTGAGAGACTCACTTACATACCTGTGGTGAATGTTCATATCTCTCAGGCCTGTCTAGAACAGGACACACTTCCTCTGACATTCGTGACACTTTGGCTCCACCTTCTGAGAGCCACAACATTTTCTGAGCAGTTCGGTCATCCAGAGAGAGATTGATCCAGTCTGAGAGAGAAATATCATTTCAGAGGTCAAGCGCCTATTAAACTATAATATAGAACTATATTTAAAAAAACAAGAAACAAAACAGTCCCTGTAATCTTCATGCGTACATTTGATCAGATCAGCTCTAGTATTGGGCTCAGTGATGTTGGGGTCATATGGTGGTGCCTTTTCTGTGAAGAAAGAGAAACAGGTTATTATATTCTATAACATGACTTCATAACCCTATTTAAATGTCAGCTGTATAATGGAGGCCCAAGCTTCATCTGATTTCCATTGTATTGTGATCCTCTCCCATTAACACTATTAAAACATGGAGGTGTAAAGACAGCAGCACTCACCTTGAAAAAGTCATGGCAATGATCATACAAACCATATTGTCAAATTGACATGCTGTTTTGATCTGAGTATACGTGTCTGTTCTATCATAAGAATGGAATGCTCTCCAAACCTTGAGTTACTTAAAATAATATTCTCAGGTGGTTTTAGTGAGCACTGGCCTCTGTGTCTGTGACCATCACGACACCTGCAGTGTTTACCAAGCTTTTATGAATGATCATGCAAAGTGAAGTGACAAGTATTAAAACTGTTACCACATTCTTTATAAATTATAATATGTAAAAATGCTTAACATTCAATTTAAACTTGGTTTGAATAAATATAACATTAAATACATGGTTAATGTAAGCATGAAAATACTATTGTAATGGTTGTTTTTGATAGTGTAATAAATGTTTTATTATTATTATTATGTAAATTCAGGTTCCAGCCCCATTTTGGCATTTCTGAGCAGTATTCAGGCGGACCTTGACACTATTATTTACTTGCCAGTCTACGGGACAGTCTCAAAGCATACCGGCTTTCATCCAAAATGTCTTAAATTGTGTTCTGAAGACGAACAAAGCTTTTACAGGTTTGAAACGACATGGGGGTAAGTAATTAATGACAACATTTTCATTTTGGGATGGAATATCCCTTTAACATTTAAATTTGAAATGACTAGAAAACATAATCTGCAAGGATTGTTTTTTTTCTTTTTTTTTTTTTTTTGTATCAATCAGTTTGGTGAATTAAAGTTACATCTCTGTGTCTTTGACCATCATGATGTCTGCAGTGTTTATCAAACTTCCATGATCAATGATGCAAAATTAAGTAAAAAAAAACTGTTGAACATCTCTTGAAATGCATGTAATATGACATGAAAATATGAAATTTGTTGCTGCACTCGTATATATTTTTTAACTAGGTGTAAAAATGCTCAAAATTGATAAACTACATTTTGCAGGTTTGCAGACATGCTTTTGGAGGGTGAGATTTTGGAAAGGGGGCGCTCTGATTAAGACATTAAAAGTCAACAGGATTGCGTAGTTTGCAGTTACCTGCAGGATTTGCTTCTGCTCTCGACCCTTTTCTTCCTGTAGGGGTGAAAATGTACATCGGTTAACATCAGAGGTAACCATTAAACCACTTTAAAGAAGCCACAGGCAGTTTGGAAAAGACATTGACACTGCACAAGCATTCTAGAGTCTTCCTTTTCCTTACGTTGCTTTTCTGATCCCCATTCCTTACCTCTCATGTGCAATATATATCATCCTATGCTATGCAATTCATCTATACCCCCACTGTTGTTAGCACTGAATCATATAGTTTACCCATGCCTGTCAGGGTTTAGGTTACATCCGAGAAGCATGCTAGACCTTAACTTACATTCACCATGGACACACATCATAGGCTCTGACAGCAGTTTCCAAAAATACATTTTTGTTTCTGCCGCGCTTCAAATTCATGGTGTTAGTGGTGTTGGCATGTTTATGTCCAGCTGGGCTGGGCATGCAGGTTTAACACTTTTCTTGTTACTATTGAGCTTCTCAAGCACCTTCTGAGAAATCCATCTGCAATCCTCTGGCTCATGTATTACAGCTCACACATTTCTTGCCTTCTTTTGTTACTGTGGGCATTAATATGTGCTGCTATCTTAGGTTACCATATTATCAGTTGCATTAAGTGCATTGGTGCAGTTTTTGTCAGTTAAAGTGTTAATTGCAGCAGCAGCAGACTGGTGGCAAAGATGGAAAAGGTCACAGTAGCAATGCAACACAACTATCCATATAATATCCTGCAAATGGAGGTTAGTAGGGCTCAGACTTGGGGCTGAATAGAAAGGGTTGCTGGTTTGAGCCCTGCAATGAGCATTCCTCAACGAGGAGTAGGTTTTGTATTGTTTGGTTAAATATCTGGAAATTTTAAAAGAAATTCTTTAAATGCATTAATTCACTTGACAAGTAACAATGCTAAAACAATGATTTGAGAGAATATATATGAAATCTTTAAGTGTATTTTTACTACAAACATAGATTTCATGTTGGATTTAATGTTAAAATATTTGCAAGGGTATTTCGTTTTACTGCAGTGAAATACTTTTTAAGTTTAAAATTGTTGACAAGAAATGTGAAACTTGTATTTTTATTTTAAATCTTAATAGCAGGTCTGTAATGCTAGTAAAAGCGGTTTGTGCTTCTGGCGATGGGCGGGGACAGAAGTGACTGACATCGCTATAATGGGTCTTCGTGACAGCGTCCCGCACCTCTAAGTGATCGGGTCAGCTGTGTTTCAGCACATATAGGACGGGGACTTCTGTACACCTGTTCAAGACCCCCACCTCTGTTTGTGATCTTGAGAACAAATTGTTCAGAGGTCACCATCATCATCATCATCGTCATCCTTAACATCTTTTATCTAATTTGTCATGCATTCTTAGAAAAAGGCACAAAGCTGTCACTTCAGCATTACGCTTTCAAAATGTGCACTTTAGCTATATTAATATGTACCTTTAATATAAATAAGATATGGAGATTTACATTTTTGCTTTTGTACCTCAGGATGCCACCTCAGTGACAACTTTTTTTTCTGAGAGAGTACATCTGTGAGTTGCCTTTATCAAAGACACAGATACTCTATGCACATTATGACAGGCAAGCTCTTACAGGCCATCATGCAATTATGAGATACAAAGCTCATACAAATGGAGGATAATGAAAACAAGCAAATGGCGCAGTCATTAATATTTCTGCAGTGAAACCTTAGACATAATCCTGGTGCACATATAAATTCCATCAGTTGCTTGGGACTTATAGAGGAATGGACGGTGCAGGAGCAAAGGGAACCGAGGTAGTAAAGGGATCAGGGCCAGAGATTAGCAACTGCTGCTGACAGCTCACTCCATCAGTCATAGCCTGTTTCACCCTCTCTTCGGGACCTCTCCCTTATAGGGGCTGGTATGGAGGGAGTCAGGATGAATAGGAGGGAGGGGTCGAACATAACAGCCATGGTCATGAAGCAGAGCTCCAAAATAAAACAAATTAAAGATGTGAAAATGCTGAGTCTGGGTTCATGCAGTTTGAAGCCACGCTGACAGCTCTTCAAGTCAGGGCTTTCTCCCTGGTGTGAGATTCAACCCTGGTGTTTTGTGAAGGATGACTTGGTGGAGATTGACCATGAACGGAAGAATGCTGTAAACAAGAGCCACACGGAAGGGGCCTGGTTTCAAAATCCCTAATGTCCGAAAAAGGGGCGATTGACAAAGCCTCGTTCACTCACATCTTTCACCAGATGAACACATAACAGTGAAAGCCTGATGGTCTGAAATAGATTGCAAATCAGAAACGGTGACGAGTACTGTGAATAATAATAATAATGATTTATTTATTGCAATCTTTCTCTTGTTATACATTAAAAAACGAATACATAATATTAATAATAAATACAATCTGAACACACTATAAGATTCAGTAGGAAAAACTCAATTGTATTACAAAAAAGAGCATTTTTTTTAATGGAAAATAAGACAAAAATACTTAAGAACTTTTACTTAAGTATAAGAACTTTTTTACTTACAAATATACTTAAGAACTCATCTGAACCACATTGTCAGTGTTTATCAAATCATTTAAATAAAACTGGCATCATATCAACTGGAACAACCGTGTGCTGTTGGGTAACTTTGAACTTCACCTCTTTTTAGCATCAGCAGTTATGTTGATGACCTCAGGGTCTTTGCTAGGCTTTGGTGTCTTTCGCTTGTGATGACTACAGAAAGCAATTTGTTTGTGTTGGACAAGTCTTTAGGGTGCTTTGCCAACCCCTGCCATGCACCCAGCAGCTACGGGCAAACTGGTAGGGTTCATATTTGGAGTCTAGATCAAGGAGACGCTATGCATGATGATTTGAAAGGGAAGGCGATGGATATGATCCTGCGGCCCCCAAAGTGTCGAAAACCACATGCTGAGTGTCGGCCCTCTGTTGATTGCTTACTTGAAACAGGCCCGAAGGAAAATAACATGAACAGACAGATGCACACATAGAGGGATTCATATCTGTAAAGGGAGATTTTAGAGGTGTGACCCATCACAGTCCTGGGAAAGACATTAAGCCCGCTTGGATAGGAGACGTTCTCAGATGGGTAGATCAGATCTCTCTTAACATTGATTGAGTTGATTTCCATGCTGACTTAAGTTAGAATTATGCACTCAAGGTGCACCGAGCACATGTGCTGTTTAATCATGCCAGATGCTGCCCTGTCCAGAAGTCAGACCCAACTAATCTCAGAAGGGAAAGATAAAAAGAGGAGGGCAGGGCTGTGGAGATGAGTTACCGAGGAGGGTTTTACACTTCATTACTTCTGTGATCAAGAAGGCCGCATGTCATCCTTGATAAGTTAATAAGAAACCGGCAAGAGCATCTTTTCATCTTTCAGTACAGTGCAAGCGGGTCCTTTTCTCCTAACAATGAGAAAAGCAGTACTAAAAATATATTATATTATATTATATTATATTATATTATATTATATTATATTATATTATATTATATTATATTATATTATATTATATTATATTTTAAAATGTTAGTTTTATTTTAATTTGAGTAAATATAAAAATCATATTTCTATGAAAACGTGTTACAAATTAAAAATGAAATCACCAAAAGAATTAACCAAACATTTTCCAATTAAAATACAATTAAAATGACAATGATATTGAGATCGAGAGAGAGAGTGAGAGAGAAACAGAGAGAGTTGCTGAGATAACAGATGAGGGCGACATGTGAAAGTAGAAGGGTGAAAGAGGTGCCTGGCAGCTATATTAACACCTGGAATGAATTCTGATGAATTCAGTCTTACTGTGTGATATTGAATTTGGAAACATTTTAATATCTGCAATGGTTTACTTATAGTGTTGGGCATGCACAATATACCTTTACAATATATGTAAATTCTGAGCCTTCCAAATATTTGTGCATTTGACTTCTTTAAAGAACTTCAAATAGTATGTTCGTTTAGAGGATGTTTCACCACATGCTTGTCTTAAAATATATGCAGGCTCAAGAGAATTTGCAAGGTCTTGTTTGACCATCGTTCCTCTTAATAATTTGTTGTCGAACGATTGAGTAGAGCAGCTGCTAAACTCTTTGTCACTGTAAAGACTATTATTATTTTCCGGTGAGATGTTAAGCTGTGCACAAAGGCCTGGAGAGTAACAGTATGATAATAATGTCCAAGGTGCCCTCTTCTCATCCTGTCGCCCATTAGTCTTTCCTGTGTACCTTTGATGTGGGCTGTCTCACACAAACTGTCAGAATAACCCTCCATCAAATCAGCATTGTGCTGACACTTTTAGTTTGTGTACTGTCACCAGCACTGTAAAATACTGCAGGTCTGTGTCTGAGGTGTCTAGAAAGATGTCTGGTTGCATCACCAGGTGCATTCCATAGACACTGCTCACACACACACACACACACACACACACGTTCATGTAGTGTTCATCTGAATGAGGACATTCAATATACCTCTGTTGTTTTCATAGCTAGTAAGAAACAGTAACCTAATCCTGATAAATACAGATTTTTACGCACTTCTGGGCGCATATTTGTCCTCAAAATATAAGTAAAGTGTATACAAAGTGTATGGTATTAAGTATTAAGTGTATACATAACCATGCACGCACACACACAACCACACATATATTTGGTCATATACCAAGATGGAAATGAAAATAGGAATTACTATAAAATGTAAAAATACATAAATATTTATACATATACATACAATAAAATATTTACAAAAAACAAACTTAAATGAAATGTTTATAAAATACATGACTTTTAAAATAAAATAAATGCAAGACATTTATAAAAAATAAAAATTATTATTGTAAAATACAATTATTTTAATGTCCATTTTTAATCTGCATAAATATTATATTACCATAACCACATATACAGTCTTTTTTTCGTCACATAGATTTTCTATTTCTTCCTAATTATTAGGTTTTATTTTGCATTTCAGGTTTATTTCTGTACTTTTGTATTTTTATTTTATTATTATTACTATGTCAATTTTCTCTAGCAATTTTCTTTATCACCTTCCTTGAACATTTTTGTAGTTTTACTTAATTTTACTAGTGCCAAATTCTTAAAAACATAAAGCAACAGCCAGTGATGCATTGGTAGCAAGTTAGAGATCTCATTAACAAAGCGTCCTGGCACACAGGTGAGCCTGTGCTGCTGATAATGAACTGATAGAGGTGAAGCAACGAGAGCAGCCCTTACCTGCTTTCTTTACTTCAGGCATGATTCCGTTGGTGCTTGGGGTACTACTGGGCATTGCAGGGCTGGATGAGCGTCTTTTCGACTCCAAGTCTCTCTGTCTCTGGGTTCCCTTCTTATTCACACCGCAAAAAAGGGGGGAGGAAAAGACACTGCCTATGGGGAGGGGAGGGGGTCTGTAGGTGGTCGAGGTGCTGAATATGAGGTATATCCTGTCACCTAAACCACATGTAGCTCACATTTTCCATGAAATGAGTGAATAAAAGGATATAGGACTACACACACACACAGTTATTATGATTATAAATCTATATGCAATACCATGATGATACGAGGTGCAGAGAGCAAAATAGTGGGGCCTTTTAGCTTATTTCACCAAATGTGTCTAGTACAAAACATTTCAAAAGTGTTTGTTTATTCAAGGAGAAGTCAGTCTGGGTTCTTTGACCTCAGAGTTCAGCAGGGGGTCTGACATTGCACTCACATTACTGTCACGTCTGAAGGACATCTTCACACACAACCCAAGGCGGTTTTTTTGTTTATGTTGTGGGAAATGTTATGTAACCACAGCAACTTTGCTAATCGCGAGGTATCAGAACGTTTTGCAAATGAATCAGAAGGATGATTGAACGCTTTTGCAAGTATTTGCAGCAAACCTTATGTCATAGGTCATGAGACCTCCCGAAATGACAACAGCATAAGTTTCTTAATCAAATGGACGGATTGTAAAAACAGTAAAACTGTACTAATCTGTAGTGGATCCCCTTAACCGTATTACCGGACATTATCACCCAGTAATGAGGCATGTTTCTTCATCTCAAAGCTCTGAGTCTTAAATCACACGGTGATTCTTTAATGCTTCAAAGCAGACTGTCGATTATGTAAGTATCTGTCTTCATTCCTGATAAATGAGTCAGGTGTTTTCTTGTCCCTCAGCCACTCATTCTTTTCTCACTCTTCCTCTTAGCACCCCTGTTCTCTCTTTATCTTTGTAATGAGAAACGGCTTCCCTTCCTGGGAAGTGCTGTTTCATTAGCTCCTCGCGCTTTGAAGACTTGTAAGTTAGGCGGTGGAATTTTAATAGGTGGCAACTGTACGCTATGTTTAGCTTAAACACAGAGCATTGTGTGGCTATGTGAATGTATAGGATTTTTTAAGAGACACCCTACCTCTCTTCCAAATAGCATCGGCGGAGTGACAGTGATTTGTAGGCTAACTTGCACATAATTTAATACTGTTTGTGTTCCGCATAAATCAAAACAGACTATATATAATCTGCATTTCTTATTTCAGTTGTTGTGATTTAAGCCTAACAGAATAAAACACTGCATACATTATGTGCAATATTAATAATAATATCACAAATGTAATGTTACATTTTTATTTTTGTTATATTCTATATATAAACATTGCATTATATTATATAATATTATCATACCCCAGACAGCAAGCATATACATATATATATATATATATATATATATATATATATATATATATATATATATATATATATATATATATATATATCACATACATTATTACATTACTAAAGTACTATGAATATATAATTACTATGTATATACATCATATTTAGTATTACATATGATGTTATTATTACTTTCTACACAAATCACAATTATATAGAATATTAAATTATATTAATATATTATTATATACTATAATTATATTACTTATGTAGGGGAGGATCTAATAATTGCTTAATATAGTGTTATATTATTTTTATTATATATATATATATATATATATATATATATATATATATATATATATATATATATATATATATATAGTAGCACTGACCACTTGACCAACGTCAATGTCCACTAAACACAAGCTCTGAATACTTTAAAATCACACTGGTATCTCTGGCGGGTGTACTCTGATTAACATGTTGTCATGGCTACACAACTGGTCACAGTGATGGGATGTGAGATTTACGATTGTCCACTGAGAGAGGCCTCTCCCAAACAGAGGTTTCCGTTTCCTTTTCCTGCAAACGTTCATGCTGTAGACTCATTTGTCATGCAGTTCTTCTTTTGGACACCCGTAAAGTGGATTGGGTTTGAGTATCAGATGTTATAAAAAATGCTGAGCAAGTGGCACAATGTATCTCCTGAAAAAAAAAAAAAAACTTTTCAGTTTTTATTCAGAGATCGTTGTTGTCCCAAATACAATACAATTGCAGTAAAACTGGCATATCAAATTGTGTTTGTTTCTCTAATTTGGGATTTTTGTGATTGTGCTCAGAAAAATCCAGCAGCAGGTGAAGAGCGAGAAAGTAATGCACTTCCTGTGGCACACACACCACTGTTCTGTCTCAGTTTCAACCTTGTGCTTCTTGGTATCCACACATTCATCAGAGCTGCGATGATACTTCTACACTGAATCGGATCTCTATGTAAAGAAGTTCATGAGTTACCTAATACCAAACATTTACCGAGGTATAAACGTTAGAGATTTGTAAATCCAGATGTATCCTTTTTTTCTTTTACTTCTCATTAGCTTCTCACAGCTAAAGCCTTTGAAACTAATCAAGATCTCCTGCAGCGCGGTCCTCTGACCTGGTACAATATGAGCCCACCAGAGCGGTTTACAGAGGCCTGTAAGCACAAAGGTGTCAGACCTTTGCATACCAGCAGATCCTTTTACTTCCAAATGACTGAAATTCATTCAAGCTCTCTTCTCCTTGCTTTAGAGTTTAACCGTGACATTGACACTGGCCTGGACAGAAAGAGATCAACAGTGATTGATTGAGGTCATGGACTTGTAGATGTCCTGCTCCATGGCACTACACGATCTTTCAGAGAACATGGGTGGGTGGTGTAGTTAAGGATTTAGGGGAACACGATAGAGTGTTGTCGCACTGAGCCTCATTAGATCCAGATTTACCACTCACTGCCAATGTTACAGCTGAACAGACCCAAGACAAACAGACCCATGAGCTGAGCATGACTGACGGATGACAAAGATAGCCTCAGGTCTGTTGGAGTCGGTCTAGAACATTCTCTCCCCAAGTTCACTTCTGTTTACAGCACACACACTAATAGCGGCTGGTTAGCAACATCTTTTTTTCTGAATCTCAAAGAAGAAAACAAAACAAGCACCAGTGATTATTTTGTCTAAAGCCCTTGAAATGTTTAAATACTATAATTATACCAATCAATAGCAAATAATTGTTTAAAGTCAAACTAATTTGAACTGAAATAAGATTTAGGATTTTGTATATGTTTGCCAGCAGGCTAACCTATCTGTTTTCCGTTTGAATATATTTTAAAATGTAATTTATTCCTGTGATGGCAAAGCTGAATTTTCAGCATCATTACTCTTCAGTGTCACATGATCCTTCAGAAATCATTCTAATATTCTGATTTGCTGCTCAATAAATGTTTCTTATTACTTATTATGTTGAAAACTGTGATACATTGTTTTCAAGCCTCTTTGATAATAAAGTTAAAATAACAAGCATTTATTAAATAGAAAAACTGCAACTTTTGAAAAAAAGTTAACAAAATAAGTAACGCAATAAAAAAAAAAACTTTTGACCCCAAACTTATATATATTATAATTATAATGTTAAACAGCAACTTCACTTTTTAACAGTTTATTTCTTTGAAAAAAAAAATGTCTAGCTAAATACTTCAGTCTAAGGACCAGGCAATCAGGATGATTTAAAAAGCAGTATATGGTATCGTTTTTTACTATTATGTCACATTGTGTTTCAAATACGTGTCGAGGAGGGCTGGAGAATGTGGTGGCAGAGAGAAATGGGAGGGAGACTCGGCACATTGCTCTGCTTGGGAGAAAGAGCACCAGAGGAATTTAATTCGTGCCATTGACATTGCATGAACGCGTTACTTTTTTGTTATTTTTATTTTTTTTAAAGTTAATAATCTCCAAACGCCAACACTGGTCACTTCCTTCCAACGGACTTTGTTACAACATACAATGTTTAAAGTCATGTGGCTGTACAATATGCATTGAAATTTTTAATCCGATTTAATGCCTAGTACCTTTGAATATATTACTGTCAGCTGGAAGGTACACTTTTGCCTTAATGATATTAAAAAAAAAATATTTAGACCCAAGAGAGCCTAACCAGTCATTTTTGTGATTGCAGGAAATTTTTAGTTTATTTAGGGGTGAGCTTATACCATAACCATGATGAAAAGATTTTTGGTTTATGGTAGATGACTAGGAGCTACAGATAAGAGCATGAAAAGATTTTAAAAGATTTTAGATTTATTAAAGCTCTCCATCCACCAATCACCCATTTCAAAATACCTGTATTATTCATCTGAACAGCATCACTTGTAGTACATAACCATTCTGACAACATCAATGGTCATCAATTTATTTTATTATACCAGTAGTAAAAACACAATCCAAGAATGCAGTTATAAGTTAGTTTTTCAATCATTATCTCTCTAAAACGATCCTTTGTTTGAAAATGTATGGGTCATAATACGCATCAATTAACTCAAAATCTTCTTTAAATGATTATGTACAACACAGGAGTTTATGTTGCCATGGGAATCATCGTCCTCCACCATTGGCTGCCCCACCTCCGGCTCCGCCTCCAGACTGATCCTGAGCTCCAGACATCATCAGGAAAAGAACGAGAGGGACAATATACATCCACTGGTGATGAAAGAGAAAAGAAAAACACAACAGAAAGATTTAACACATTTGTAAACTGTTTAAAATGCAACAGATGACGGTTCCTCTCCAGGGTCAATGATTAGGTGCAGGACAATCACAGGCCGTTGAATTAATTGGTTTAAAGTTTTCCCAAGCAAATCATTTTCAGTTTCATCCTTCCTTGCTCTCTCTTTGTCCAACCTCCACCACTTACTGCCTCTTACAAATGACTTTCCACTGGGAGGGAGAAATCGGGAGAAATGAGACTGAAAAGAAGAAAAAAAATCAGGAAGAGTGAAGCAGGCAGCATGGGTCATGAACATCTCTGAGCTCGAGACTACAGTCACCTGCCAAAATTACCAGCCAACCTGATTGTGAGGCCAAAAGTCCCTTATTAATTAAAACACCACTGATCTGGTCATGACCCAGCAGGAAACTTACATAAAAAAGCATAAGGACACACACAAACAACTGAACATCAAGCCGAAACAAAGGAAGGATCAGAGGATTGGAGTTTGCATGTATGTAAGTGCGTGTGCTGGCCCACACACACACACAACACTGAGAAATGCAGCTGGAGTGACAGAGTAACCAGGTAGGCTAAAATGAGATTTCAGTACTTGAAATGAATGGAAATCAGCTCTGCTCGCTGGCGCCCCCTGGTGGGGTCTGTGCTGAACTGGTGGCCATGAGGAACACTGCACCTCCCAGAATCAAATACCACTGGAACACAGCACAGACCGGCACAAAGTCAACACAGACACAGCACAGACACAGCACAGTTAATGCAGAACAGCCGACCATGACACACACACTGCTGGAGAATTAAGAGATCAGTCACAAAGAGAGATGTTTAGTACTGACAGGCTTATTCAGGACTGGGCAGACAGACCAGGAATTTCAACACAGAGCAGATCGGCAAATGAAATAATGGTTAGCTCAAAATACAACCACAAAAAACATATAGCAGCTTAGGTCAGCTGACACTGCATTCCACTGTTTACATAACACAAACACGAAATAAAAAATATACTAATTCTAAAAACAAAACAAAAAACCTATTAGCAAGAATAGAGACCATTCGTAAAAGACGGTCAAATAAAGAATGAAGGGAGAGTAACAATAGAAAATATATCACTCTTTTACTACGTACCTAGCTGGGAAAAAATATCACATTAATAATTAAACAACTCAAACCAGTACAAACAAATACAAATACTCACATATTTGGCAAAGAAGGATTTCTGCTCTTGTGGGTTTTTGCCTTTCTTTTCCATTTCCTGTTCCATCCTCTCAATGTAGGGTGCTGTTTCAGGGCTGAACCAGAGCCAGAAAAGACCAATTTAATTTTCAGAAGAGCTGATAATAATAACATATGCAGACAATAGAATCCGTGGGTGTAAAGTTTACCAACTTGGAAATGGTCAAATAATAAAGTACTAATGTAGTTAAGACACTTTTTCTTGTCAACTCATCATGGGGCCTCTGTAAACTTCCAGGGGTTCCCCAATAACTCTTAGAATTATTTGCAGTTAGATAAAAACAATCTTAATAGTGTACAATATTAAACTGACATCACATTTTTTTTTATTACAGATTTACCAAAGGTATATATTAGCTTAGACAGGAGGGCCTTGAAGTCAAACTAGTGTGAGAAGTAGCAGTCTGAGTGTGTGTGTGTGTGTGTACTCACACAGGTGCAGTGACTGGTGCCACCACACTTATTGTTGTGTTAAAGACCTCCAGGTCAACCTCGTCCTCCACCTCTATCCCACGACATGACCCGGGGATCGTTACTATGGAAATGCCCACAACGCATCCGCTGACATCAGTGTGAAGGGTGATGACATCACTGAGGTGGGACTCCACTAATGAGCACTTGGGAGAAAAGCAAGACAAGAATTAGGCTGCTGATACACGGGGCAGCTTCGGCCAGTGTTGCCATCGACACACAGACCCATCTAAAGTATCCTGATAGAAATATGTTAACCATCCTTAAAGAGAAAGTGCCCAAGCAACATTGCTCACAAAGTTGCCCTGTGTATCATCAGCCTTATAGCTGAAAATATGTTGAAGACAGTTGTGCTGCTTAAAAAATTTTTTTTAGGGATGCACAATATATCGGCCACCATATCGGTATTGGCCGATAAATGGCAATTTTTCTGTTATCGTTATTGAACCGATAAGAGAATTTGGCCGATATCTTAGCGCCGATAAATAATGCATTATTTCCTGCAGAGACACTTTAGATGTGCACTGCTCACCCATGATGGTTTTTAATTGCTTGAAATATCATCGGAAACACTTTCGAAAAGGAAAATACAGTGAACTGCAACATTAAAATGAGAACACTATTATAATAAAACTTTATGAATTCGTTTGGTTTCTTTGTTTCAGCGCGTTGTTGCAGGAAGAGCCAAGAGCGCATCCACTACAGAAGTTACACATTCTGATTAACACGTAACTTAGTTGTGTGCATTTAGTCTTTTTGTACATATACAAGTTGTAATATTATATTTATGTTGTATAAATATCTGAATATTTGATACATTTCCCTGTGTTAAATAAGCTGGCAGCAGTTTACCAGTGTTTATTCAGCTCTTCAGCAAATGCAGCTTAAACAGCTTCAGCACAACATTAATAACTATAATTGGGAATGTCATAAACATAATATTATAAAGAGAAGATTACCGCAATAAAATTTTTTGTGAATTATTATGTTTGATTTATGTTGATGTGTTTAATACCTTTTAATGTTAAGACTTTTTTGGTAACCAGGCTCTCGAAAATCACGTAAAAATGTGGATTTAGATTTATTGGCCAACATCTCGGTTATCAGTTTCATATCGTTGCATCCCTAATTTTTGTGGAAACTGTTATTTCTCAGGTTTCTTCGATGAATAAAAAATTTCTGAAGAACAGCTTTTTTTTATTTTTATAAAACTTTAGTGAGCCACAACTTTTGATCATTAGTGTGCAAGTATATATACAAAGATTTATAATCATATATATCTATGTTGGTAGATGCATGTTGTGGCATTAACAGGAGGTTGACTTACAGCTCTTACGAATGTAGTAAGGTACCCTTCAGACTGTTTCTCTGTCTGTCGATCCACTTGTAGAGAGACTCTAGGCACACGAATCCTGTACAGACCGTCTACTGCTGCCACATCCTGAAGGACACAGGTAGAGAAAAAAACATATTATACCAGGGAGACAGCAGACAAGACACTGACATGACATTCTTCCCTCCTCAGCCACAAATATCCTCGCTCTTCTTCAAATATCCTCTTCTCACCTTCAGTGTATTCCTGTCTTTCTCAGAGAGCTGGTTTTGGGAGAGATACACACCCTGTTCTCTTCCACCCCGGAATTGCAGGGCACCACGAAGGCGAAATCTGGGAACATCGTCTGAAACCAAGACAAACAGTGACTAAACTACAAAGAAACATTAACACGAGCACTAATTGTTAATCAGTTGACCTTAATACTCACCCACTTCAAATGAGTGCTCTAGTGGCACAGAGAATCCGCTGAAATCGGTGTCCACCGCATCTGCTGACTGGCACACAAAACAATTCACCTTCAGTCACTACCCTTCATTCATTCATCAGTAAACAGACAGATCAGATTAGCATGCTAACACGCTCGCTACCGAAGACAAACAAATACACGTGGAATGCGCGTCTCGTGACTGTGAGGGTTAACACGCATGTGTTATGTGCCACTTACCCTTCGACCATTATTGCATTCGCCAGACTGTGTCCATAACAGCGTTACAGATGACAGGACGGACAGAACAAGCGACAAGACCCTTATCATGGCCATTTTGTCGCAAGCCTCTGTGCAACGGAAGTGCAGCGTTTCAAAACAAAAGTCGAGGAAACAGTAAAGATGCTGATCTAAGCGCACTTTACGCCGTTCAATCATGCAATGGAGAATAATTATTAATTAATTATGATGAATAATTATTCCATATAGGACGAACCAACTACAAAATAAAAATGCAAGCACCTTTTATTTAGAAGCTCAAAGACGCCCATATCAAGCGGAGATGGCAACACTGCCGGAGCGAGCGGCTGTTGTGTGCGCTGTTGACCGCTAGAGGGCGCGCGTTGCGCTAGGGCGCTGTTACATTGAAGAGCGGCTCAGAGCCTCGTTCTCTCGCCGGGCGCAGTGGCGCGCGCCTGTAATCCCAGCTGCTGGGAGGCTGAGGCTGGCGGACCGCTTGAGTTCAGGGGTTCTGGGCTGCAGTGGACTATGCCGATCGGGTGTCCGCGCTAAGTTCGGTATCGATATGGTGCTCCTGGGGGAGCCCGGGACCACCAGGTCGTCTAAGGAGGGGTGAACCGACCCAGGTCGGAGACGGAGCAGGTCAAAGCCCCCGTGCCGATCAGTAGTGGGATCGCGCCTGTGAATAGACACTGCAGTGTAGCCTGAGCAATATAGCGGGACTCAGTCTTTTGTGTTTTTCATCACTTTCTCGTTTTAAAATAGATTGCATTGCATTCGTTTATAAATTTATTATTTTGATTTAACTTTTAATTTTATTTGATACATTAGACAACATTTTATATCTTACATATATATATATATATATATATATATATATATATATATATATATATATATATATATATATATATATGCTGATAAATGCGTTTTATTTGCAATATTGCACAACATTTGGTTCATTTTAATGCGATCATAGGGGCCAGATAATATGTGATGTACTGCCCCCTCTCTTTACGAAATTGAAATTACAGCAGAATTTTGTGCAGCTTGAATCACTCAACCAGTAGTAGTCGCTGTTCGCCTTATTTTTCATTTTCAATTCAGTTTATGAAAGGGATTTTCCCCTACTCTTATAATCCGTTGTAGTGTATATATAGGCCTATTTATACATAAAATATATCATAAAGTGATATATATATCACTTCATGATTACTTTATCACAATCACTATAGTGTAAGACCAAAATGTATTTCCAAAAGACTTTGACGGAAAAACTGGACAAAAACACATTATTGAAAACCATTGAGGTCTTTAAAGGCAGGCCTACGGCATTCAATAAAATGTGTGCTCATTTACAGGGTTTTCTCTCTGTCTTTGTTTTATTCTTCCATGTGGTCACTAGGAAGAATAAAATGTAATGTCAGGAGTTGGACACTAGAGAGTGGTTTAGTTACACCAACGTAGAACACATTTCAACATTAAATGATCGATGGCAAGGCCTTCTCCAGTCATATTATTATTATAGGATCTTACCGTCAGTATTCAATATTCATACTATAGTTCATAAGGCCAATGGGGGTGTTCTTTAAACTACCGAAGCACCAAGTTTTTATTACCACAGTTTTAAAAATGTCCTATTAAAAACTGTCTTTGCCTTCATAATTTTTTTTTCTCCTTTTCAAATAACCCCCACCCCGCTTTTTGTTCTTCTCAAAATTGCATCAGTCCCTCTGTTATGACGGGATTCTTTGACCACCCTCAATATCGCAGCTAAAATGTTGGTTACCAAGAAGGCAACAGTGGCAGTCGAGAATGAAAAGTAAGCTTGTGATATAATAAAGCTTATGATATGTGATGTGTGGAGAAAACAAAGAGAGTTTGAGGTGATAACATGCAAAGATTATGAAGAAACACCCTGCTGTATAATGCAATCATCTGGCAATGTTGTCCTTGGGTCTGACATATAATATAATAACATTTTTCCAGTTACAGTCATTACAGACACGACCAACGGTATGTCTGCATAATATTTCAATGTTCTACAACCACCTCAGAACTTACTGTTTTGCCTGAACATCTGTCACTGTAGTGAACCTATAAGATAATAACTGTATTGACAAAAGTTACAGAATGGACCATCGGGGCCACAGGTCAATCCCCAGCTATTGCAATCAATTACAGTAGCACACAGTTGTTGTGCTCCACAACCTCATTTTGTTCTGTAGTGTTCTGTTCCTATTGTGCTGTAACTCAAAGTTAATGTTTATCTTACACTCTTTCCCCCAATCGATAGTGTACCAGTTTGCACCACTCAGTGTGGGACCCACAGACTGCATTTAAGACCTAAGGCAGGAGAAAAACAAACACGCACGCCCTTTCAATTACATTAATCAGATGCCACTGAGGTAAGAGATACAGTGCGGCGTATTGACATTTCCATAACTGAACACATAAGAGCGCCTGTATGATTAATAGACTGTTTCAGCAGAAGGGCTTGGGCTCTCCATGCACTCACGCCATGTGAATTCCAAGACATTCCCACACTGAAATGAATATATTCCTTTTCCATCTAGTCATAGGTGTCTGTCAGCACGCCCTCAGACAATGGTACAGCCCCACACTCCTGCAGGACTATAATTAACCATCTCCTCACCGTAAAAACATGTCTGTTACTCGTGTGTTGACATGTTATCATAGAGCGGAGTAACATTTTCTGCTTGCATTTCATGATGAGAGTCATTCTGTTCTTATTTATTTTGACATATGATTTATATTTTCTTTATCAAGCCCTTATTACGTATAATTGAATCAAATAAATTAAGTTAGCACTCTATGAAGCATGAAGTATCTTGTTTCCTGCCTGTTGTCTTCAATATATCACTTTCCTTTCCACTGCATGTGTCTTGTGCTTGTACGTGCGTCTCTTCTGTCTCTTCTCCTCTGTAATATTTATCTTTTCTCCTTGACACCTGCCTGTCAAGTTGCACTTTCTATAAATAGCACAGTCTCTGCCCCAAATTAAAGTTCCAAAGAGCATTTATTGGTGTGTCAAGCTTAATAGAGTGTCACTGAACTCTACACTTCAAGCATTTGCACCAGGGACATGACTAAACTCTGATCTCTGCAGTTTTGCCTTTAAAGAGATCTGTAGACCATGCACAGGACATTTAGTGATCTTTGCTTTTTTGCATTTTTTTTTCAGTTTCTAACACCATGATCGCTTGTTCATTTTGCATTCTTTTTGTTTTAGTCGTTTGATGTCTTTTGAAGAAAATATGCATTGTAATGTCATATAATTATTTTAGTCAGTTCATCCAATTTCAGTTGACAAATAACATTTTAGTTGATGACTAGTCTAGTGTTATATAAATTGAATAGAAGACAAATATTCAAATATTTTTATTATTTATATTATTTACCGTTTCAAAAGTGTCTGTTCATTAAAGCTGCATTTATTTAATCAAAAATAAAGTATAAACAGTAATTTAGTAAGATGTTATTATGATTTAAAATGAATTTTATTTCATTTTAAAATGTAGACTTCTCCTGTGATGGCAAATTTGAATTTTCAGCATCATAAGCCCAGTCTTCAGTGTCACACGATGCTTTAGAAATAATTCTAATATTATTTTTACCGTAATTTTACAGTTTTATTACCGTTTTCTGAATTACGGCTTTTTTGTAAATTAACGGTAGTATACTGGCAGCAGGGTTTCCAGCAGTGTACTGTAATTTTACAGTTTCCAGAATTACAGCTTTTCTGTAAATTAACGGTAATATACTGGCAGCAGGGTTTCCAGCTGTGTACCGTTATTTTACAGTTTTCTGAATTACAGCTTTTTTTGTAAATTAACAGTAATATACTGGCAGCAGGGTTTCTAGCGGTGTAACGTAATTTTTCAGGAATCATTACTGTATTCTAGTTTTTTTTTTTTTTTTTTCTAAACCGTAGAACTGGCAATTTTGGCAATCATTAACTTTATTAAAAATATCTGTATTTTAACAAATTCACAAACTGTCATTTCATTTATACTAAAAAGTGGCAGCAAATAGACAGAAAAGAGAAGACCAAGGGGGTATTTCTTATAGAACACTATTTATTTAAGTGCCCAACCAATAATTCAAATGCTTTCTCAAAAAAAAAAAAAATAAAATAAAATAAGCAATCAAAATGGAAGAATCAGTCTTTGTATGTGTTAGAGAAAGATGAGATGAAGAGAGAAGAAAATTAACCAATTTAGAAAACAGACAATGTGCAAAATGAACCCTGCAGAAGTCTGTGGACATATTTAAACTAATTTAAGTTGACCATATAAAACACAAAACAAGCAGCCATTTTAGGTCTAGCTTTGTGCTATGAGTATGACAATATATGGGCATGGGCTTGGAGTGTACGTTCCCCTAAAAACAGCCTTTAAGAAATGGCAAACAACTTCTGAACAAGAATCTTATTTTGGTGTAATAAAAGTCAAAACCTGGCAAGGATTTGTAGAACAGTCCAAGAACGTTTCAGAAGCATAAAACTGTCACCAACTCTGATGCAAGTGTAGCCAGGGAGGGGTGTAGTCTGAAACATAAACATTGAGAAAAATCCTTTTTAAGTTAAAATATCATCAGCAGAATTTTAATAGAACATAACAAAAAACATGTATACTGTATAACAATATAAAAAATTTCAGAAACTTAGGACCCTACGATTTCCACAATGTGAAAAACATGGAGGCAATCACGGAATCCAATCATGAAAACGGAATTAGGCAAATAATGTGGATTGTCACAGAATTTGTCACATTTGTGATGAATATAATAAAATAGTGTTGTACACTAACTGAAATCGCGATGTGGATTAGTGTATTAATGAATAAAAGTTACAATATTATGTTAGAAGTTGTACTAATAATTTTTGTAAAGTTATCCAAAGGATTAATTAGCTAATCAAAAAAAGGAACACTAGATTAAAGGGGGGGTGAAATGCTATTTCATGCATACTGAGTTTTTTACACTGTTAAAGAGTTGGATTCCCATGCTAAACATGGACAAAGTTTCAAAAATTAAGTTGAACGTTTGAAGGAGTATTTCTGTTCCAAAAATACCTCTTCCTGTTTGTCACAAGTTTCGGAAAGTTTTTTTCGAGTATGGCTCTGTGTGACGTTAGATGGAGCGGAATTTCCTTATATGGGTCCTGAGGCACTTCTGCCGGAAGAGCGCGCTCCCGTATAGCAGAGCACTGAGAGCACAACAGACTTCACTGATCAGAGCGAGAGCGTCGCCAAATGTCACAAAAGAAGTGTGTTTTTGGTTGCCAGGGCAAGACAACCCTGCACAGATTACCAAAAGAGAAACAGCATTAAGGGACCAGTGGATGGAGTTTATTTTTACAGAGCATCAACGGAGTTGTGCAAGTGTTTTTGTTTGTTCCCTGCATTTCGAAGATGCTTGTTTTACAAACAAGGCCCAGTTTGACGACGGATTTGCACATCGTTTATTTCTTAAAGGAGGGGTGAAATGCTCGTTTTCACTCAATATCCTGTTAATCTTGAGTACCTATAGAGTAGTACTGCATCCTTCATAACTCCAAAAAGTCTTTAGTTTTATTATATTCATAAGAGAAAGATAGTCTGTACCGATTTTTCCCGGAAAAACACGAGTGGCTGGAAGCGTGACGTGTGGGCGGAGCTAAAGAATCACGAGCGCCAGTAGGCTTTTGTTGAGAGCATTTGGAAGCTGTGACATTACCGTGAGGAAAAAAACATCCAAAACAAACCATGGCTATCAGTCAGATTCAGCGTATATTTATGATCCAGAATCAGATCCCGAGGCTGAAACTGAACGAGAGCAGCAGCAGCAACGACTCGTTCCGAGCAGGGCTCGAACCCGCAGTTTTTGTGTAACCTGGGACTGGAACAGTTGCAACAACATAGGGGTTGTAATGAGTGCGGACTGTATCATCTTCAGGGTAGTTCTCAGTGCCACTGACGACTTTTTTTGGGGTCAAATATAGGTTTGTGGATATTTTATTTATAAAACCGTTTCTTTGCTGTAAATTATTTTATGCAATGCAATGCAAACTACAGGGACGCAACGTTAGTAACCAAAATGAGTCACATCAGTCTTTTTCAACTGACTACTTTTAAATGTTGATTTTTTTTTTTGTTAAACAAGTTTAAATGTGAGAAATATTCTATGTGTGTAAACTGTGAAATAAGTTGTATTAAGAACTGTATTTAATGAAAATGTATGTGTAACTTCACTTGCCTAGATGAAGTCCCATTTGAAGTCCATTCGATTTTTTTGTAGAGTGGCAACCTTTGGATTGACTGTAGTGGACTTCTTATTCACCACCTTCCCCGTCTTCTTGGAGACTACCTTGCCTCGGCAGGTCTTTGAGCCTCTTTCTGGGTTTATTCCATAGAATCATCTAAGGAAAGTTGCATTAAAAATTACCAAAGTGTATAATAACCATTTTTCAAAATTCTGATTAATTAATTTGGTTTAGAATTTAGATTAATTTTGTAAAACTTTATAATAAGTATAAAGTAATAAAGCACTTATAAATCATTTGCAAACGATCTATATATATATTCTGACTCGTTTGGATTTAATGTGGATCTACATGCCTTTCTCCTATTTTCTCCGTGTCTGGCATGCGAATAAAACCACATTTGACAGTGTTTCAGATGATGAACTGAAAAAACTGAAATGGAAGAACACAAGTAGAACACAGGAGAAAGGTTGAGGTAACTAGTTTGCAAATAATTTATTACTTTACTACTGTATACTTATTATAAAGTGTTACCACAGATTCTAAGAGAGTGATAAAAACATACGCAAAAAGGAAAACACTTACCTTTGAAAAAATTCTAACCTCTAGCCTCTTGATACTGCAGGTTGAAGATGTAGTACACAGCAAACACTGTTGCAACTGCAGTCAAAAATGTTGACTGGACACTCACAAAAAAAAAGAAAAAAAAGAAGCAATTTTAACAATTGTGCACAACAGCAATGTTAACAATTTTATATCTCAGCCATCAGTAAATGTTTCTTCTTCATCATGTGCAATGACACACTAACCCAGCAAAATCAGATGAGGATTGGCAGGTAGATTGAGTGTCTTCTCAACCTCAGATGCAGATGCTGCAACCTGTAGAGAACACACAATACACAAATAATAATATTACATAATATAATGTGGTGAAGTGGAAAGAAGAAAATTAAATACTTACATCTGCATGTGAAACCAGTCCATCTTCATGTTCCTGGAAGTGGGACATTAACGTTAGAATCTTGACAAGCAGGTGTACCATATCTTTGTTCTCATCCTGGGACATCCTCCAACTTTTCATTAAAAACACTTAAAAATATTCTGTCTACTGCTCTCTCCTCTTCCTCTCTCTCTAACTCTCTCTCTCTCTCACACACACACACACACACACACACTCCCTCTCTCGCTCTCTCTCTCTCACACACACACACACACACACACACACACACACTCTCTCTCTCTCTCTCTCTCTCTCTCTCACACACACACACTCTCTCTCTCACACACACACAAAACTGTATTTGAGGCTGAGGAACAAGTTAGAATGTAAGTGAATGAAGTAACGTTTCCTCTGTGATATAGAGATTTGTGCCAATAAATCCAGTGCAAAATTACAATTAAAATGTGCTCACATACAAAGCCCACTTTATTAACAATAAGTTAGAATATATTTAGATTACACTCTAACTAGTTTTAGATACGACTTATATTGAAAGACTAATGTGTCACTCCGAAAACAAACGTTTCTCACCATAACGTTAACGCTAACGTTACTCTTTCCATCTATCAAGTCAAGTGCTCATGGAAAAAACGATGAGTTTATGCTTCCTAAGTAAAATCAAGTTTACAGGCCTATTTTCGATTTCCCAATATATAAGGATAATATATAAGTTACCAACTTTATACGCACCTAACTTAGCAACATTAATGCAAAAAAACAAATCCTCCATTGTAAACTACACTGGGTTGGCGCCAAAGCAAAATGTAAATATAATTGTGCAAATAAGTGTTTCAGAAAAGCAGGAAAACACACTTACTTCATATTCTCGTTATCTGCAATCTGTAATCGAGATTATATTTGAGATAATATCCGTTTTATTCACTGAGACTGATGATGCTTTTCTCTGGTATCAGACGCTAACCGTTGCTCCCCTCCCCCACCGATCACGTGATCATCTTCTACCGTTGCCGAATATGTTCAATTCATATCCAATGAAATAATCAGCGAATGCAAGTATTTTATATTTAACTATTTACAAGTTTAACATTTACAGGATTTTACACCAGGAAAGAAAAAAAAAACGATGCAAATCCTTCACAAACACACACATACACACTTAACTTTCAGGAGAAATTTGTAAAAATTGCATACATGCTAGTTCACCGTCTTGGCAAGATTTGTCAAAGGTAAATTAAAATATTGTGCCCACATTAAAAAAACGCTGCAGTTTAAGATAAAAATGTATTCAGACTTTGATCTGCTTACCTGTAAATGAGCCTCAACTTGAGATGAAATCCATAAAACTTTGACTGAATCCATGCTCCTCCATGCATCAGCTAGCCTTTGGTTCCCCCTCTCCCACCGATCACGTGTGCATTTACGGTAAGACACCGTAATTTTAGAAAACAGTTCAGTACTGTATATTTACGCTGTTAATATGCTGTAAATTTACAGAAATTTTTTACAGTGTATTAAGTTAAACCTATATCAACATTTACGAAAAGACCTGGCACTCAAGAAATAATATTATAATGAGCATTCATATATTTTTATTATATTATTAAGATATGTTGACTAAATAGTTCTTTTCATATGTATGTGTTTGGGTGAGTTTTTTAACCCACTACCAAAGCACTTGAGCCTAACTGCTTTCATTGACTGTTTAGCCTTGTTATTTGTAAAACTGTGAAGATCTATGAGACCAGCCCAATGAATGAAAGAACTGTCAGCACTTAACGCTTGTTGAAAAGAAAGGGGTAGTTAGAGAGCTATAAGGTCAAAGGTCAGCCTGGCAAATGTAGTTAACCTCGGGCAGCATTTCAGCAGCCTGATTCTGTTCTTGACAAGTCTCTCTGTAATTTTGAGAGGTAAGAATCACTTCATAGATAATCACAGATGTCATGCAGCTCTACTCTAATGTGCTTTAAACAGGCTGTCAGTTCAAATATCTACAAGTATGTCATGCCATTAGCGAACAGCCTGGTTCACAGTACGCCCCATTAACATAGAGACACCCTGTTTGTTATAATGTTATACTTTTTCACCCTTGTCTCTGTCTTTCGTCTGCTCCTCCTGTCCAAGCTGTATTCCCTTAAGATCTCAAGTAACACTGGTTCTGTCGCTCTCTCTCCCTGTATCGCTCTTTTCTCTCCTCACCCACCCACCTCTATCTTTCTCAAGGATGGGGACGACATGCTTGCCAAGGAAGGAGGGAATAAAAGGGATGAAAGATGAGTAAAGTGTGGGAGAAAGAAAAGTCAGGGTGACCGACATATGACCAACCGCCATGCCTGAACCGAAGAAGCCAGGTAAGCCTCTTTAAGTTCATTTTCAACATCGATTTCACATTTAACACAACAGTGTATTTTTTTATCACCACTATTGGTCAATTTATGTGTCATGTTAATGTGAATGATGCTCTTATGCTCTGACTGGCAGAATGCTTGAGTGTCTGGCCCGCTCTTAACATCCATAAAGACTTCCATTTGTTCATAATTTCATTCATCAAGCTGCATTAGTTCAATCTTGATCACTTGTGCACACTTTTTGTTAGCCAGCTATCTGCTAAAGCTGAGATATGTTGTTTTAGTTGCTTAAAGCGTAAGTCATGGGTCTGGATGTATAGATTACTGTAAGGAGATGTTTAGATCGTCTCGGCTGTGCCAGGCGCTGAAAGATGAATTTTGTAGGTTGGGTTGGCAGCAGCAGGAGTGAGAGGTCAGTTTTCAGTTTGGCAACTAGACAGAGAAGATACCCAGTTTGAATTATGATTGTGATGAGTACACGCCATTTAAACAGATTTGTAAAACACTACGCATACACTTGTTGACTGTGTATGAGAAAAACCGAACATAATACACTAAAACTACCATGGATCAGACACTACCAGACTTTAAGGTCATTCTGAACACAAACTCACACAGAAACATGTGCCTTGTTGCTGAGAGACTCATGACAAATGACAACAATAGGTGTTCTAAAATTAGCCTGAGAATTCAAACATGTTTGATATCCTCGATCAGGATGGGATTTTCTGTGAAATTGGTCAAATATGAATTCCCATATCTGCAGACTGGCTCTGACTTTTGGCAACTAAAGGCAACGCCCACTGACTGTAAATCTGACAATGATGTGTTGTCTCTTCCAGCTTTTTTATCATTATTACTAATTATTAACCAATGCACAATACTGTTCTGCACCTATAATAAAACTAAAATGATGTTTGGTAAGGTAGAATCACGTTCCAAGAGGACTCAAATCTCATTATATGTAAATACTCAGAGGATGTCAAATAAAGCTGCATGAATTTGGTGTTCCGCCTGCAGAGATATTTGACCTTAAAGACCGTCATTCAAACACTCAATTCTCAAATGACTCTGTAGGTGAAATTCTGATCATTATGAAAATGAATCTATTGATTGAAGTAGTGCACAGTTAAAAATCAATAGCATATCAATTGTGGTCCTTAAATTATTAATGCTGATATTAGGAGTGGGTTGGTTCTGAAAATACAGTAGGATTTCATTTGCTGGAAGTGACACAGAGTTAAAAGCTTTTCCTGACACACCTTTTTATGGAGCTTTTAAGGAAAGTGAATTGCAGGCATTGAAGTGTGACCAGCAGATGGAATCATTAGCATCAGATATCAGAAGCTGATGTCAAAGGATACCCATGTTCAGCCATGTAATGGAAGTTGTAAACTTGTGTGTGTGACTGAGGTTCGAAAATATGACCTTCTCGATTGTTATCGTTGAGTACATGTCTAGAGGAAGAAAGAAATAACAGACAAGCACCGAAAAATCTTCAGGTGAAAGAAGCAGCGCTGTTCATCCTCAGAGAAGTTATTACTCCAGCAGCAGCAGGATAATAAGCAAAACTGCTGCTATATGCTGTAATACCCAAAATGCATAATGTACAGGGAAGTAATTGTGGCACTAAGCTGCTTAAATGCTGTTAAGAAAAACAGATCCGAATGTTTGTAATGACTGGAAATGGAACTGGAAAAATAGAAAAATTGAATAATTCATAAGCATTCTCAGGAAACTGAACCATTTATGCTAAAAATAAAAAAATAAATAATTTTAAATTATTGTATATATATATATATATATATATATATATATATATATATATATATATATATATATATATATATATATATATATATATATATATATATATATATATATATATATATTATACAATAATTAAAAATAAAATATTATTTGAAATCTTCAAAATAATTATAAAATATTATTTGAAATCTTCAAAATAATTATAAAATTTAATTATTTGTTAAAATGACTAAAAACTAATTTATAAAAATAATTTGACCAGTATAAGTGCTAATAAGTGCTAATCAGAAAATGCACATAGTGAAAACATATATATATTATTATTATTTTTTTCCGGTATTTTTCTTTACACATTAAACTGTTCTATAATGTTCAGTATTCTGTCAAGTACGCAATGGGCACATATTTAGCAAACAAATGGCTGTCTCCTGAACACAACCCTTTTAAAAAAAAAACGAGGTCAGTTCAGTGTCTATGGACTTATGTCACCGTCCCTTCTTATGATTCAGTTTTTCCTTCTAACTCAGTCCCATGACTTTGTGTCAGTCCCAGTCTGAGAGCATGACATCAGTCAAATAACTGGATCATTTCATTGGAGCGTAGCATGCTTGTTCTCTTGTCTATCCTTCTGTCCCTCTTTCATTTTCTCATTTATCCTACCTCCACACTTCGGACCACACACACGACGCCCCTTTTTTTAGTTTATTGCTTTTTAAAGATCACACTTCCCACCCTCCACTCAAGTCCCCCGGTCACATACACAGGCCACTTTGCTCAGAGTGGGGAACTGTCAAGATAAAGTCTGTCTGGATCTCCTGAAGCCATAGTGACTGGCAAGAAGCACGATTCCTTAATAAATAGCTTCCAGAATAGCCCTGTGGCCTTGAGCAGCTTTTAGGAGGGTATGTGATTTTACAAATGGCATGTTGGCAGGGGAGAAGTGTCCGGAATTGTGTGCCTCTGCATATTGCTCCATGATTATGGATACTCTGTAATGATAGTATTACTGTAATAATGGGTCAAGGCTGTGAGCTATAAATTGTGCATTTGCATTAATATTGGACTGGGGCTGATATAAAGCATGTGAAATGTCACATTAATATAAATTACTTCACAAAGAGTCTAATATAATATCCAGGCTTTACCATAATAGTCAAATGTCCGGCCTGTGATAGTTTGAGATGAGTGCAGGATTCCTTCAGACTTCTCAAATGTCCTAAAACGATTATTTGCTTATGCTGTTTAAGCATCTTCTGTGAAAATAATGAGGCTGTTTTTGCAGAAGCCTGTGTTGCCCTGCCAAGCTGAAATAACGTCATTTCTGTCCTGGCAGGACAACAAGAGTTCGGCTCCCTGTAACCCTGCTAATGAAACACCCAGAGTATTGAGAATTAGGAAAGGTTAAGCCTCTTACTCGTCATCTGAAATGTCATTATTATAGTGCTCCCTTTTCCCAAATCTTCCTATTTTCACCACAACACAACACAGAACAGAAAGACACAGACACTCTCTGTGAACTCTCTGATCCAAAATGGTCATGTTCTTGCTCCATCCTCTTTTTTTTGACACAAATACACACAAAAATATTGACTTAACTATATAGCAGTGGTTCTCAACCCACTAGAGGGCCTCAGCACACCTCCAAGAGGGCTGCAAGATGCCTTAAAATGATTTTAAATAATTGATGTAAACAAATATATATATACTGTATACTGTTTATATATATATATATATATATATATATATATATATATATATATATATATATATATTTGTCAAACTCCATGATAGTTTACCAGAGAAAAATTGCTAAAAATAAATAAATAAATAATAATGATAATAAATTTTTTCTATATACGTTATGCAGTTTTTCCATACAACTTGATTTGAAACTTTATTTAATGTACAAACTGTTTTTCCAATATCCTTAGACATCTCCAAAGGAAGATTTCATATACCCCCAAAAAATAGTTAAGTAATCCCACCCCAACGCCCTAACACACACACACACACACACACACACACACACATACAGTGACAGGGAGTGATAGTTGTCTCGACATTCAATGTCTCATTTCCAGCTGGGGTAGTGTAGCATTACCTCATACCCGTTACCATCACAATGCAGTCCTTGGCATGCGTCTCCTTCATGATGGATCACACACAGATGTCAAAGCTCATTTTTTTGTGTGTTTTAGAATATGTCCTCCAACTTAACCGTAATGGGATATGTAGTGCATGAACTGATATCGCTGTATGACTATTTTCATAAACCCTGTTGCAAATTCCACACGCCAGTCTTTCTCAGTCTTCCTGCTGAAGATCTGGAATCATGAAATATTCAAGAGAACCCAATGACCTTGATTAGCTGGTTCATGAGTATTTGATTAGATTTGAACTAAACTCTGCAGGAAGGTGAAAAACCACAGTGCTGATTTGTATGTATTTATCTCTGTTAAATCATCACCCTTTACTGCACCACCCAAAATCTCAGCACCCCCAGTATAAATGATTTCCATTTATGTAGAAGCAACATTCCCATTTAAACACAGCATTTTTAATGTTTCTGTCAAGAAATTACAAATGTAAATTATCCTTTACATCTGATGAAAAATAAATATTTTTTTTTATGTATGAAAAATCTTTATCATCCTTCCGTCTTCAAAAACTTGCTCAAAACTTGTATCTCCTCCCTATAAAAAACAAAGAGGTTAAAAATATCTAATCTGCTCTTTTCCTTAATGCATGATGATCACTGACTGGCGATTTCAGTTATATCTTTGCTTGGTTTATTAAAAATGCAGTGTGCTATCCTGAGAGTGGAAGAGAGAAAGATATCACTGTCAGAAAGTAAAGAGGCCATAATTCATCTTAGCATCATCACATCATAAACCTCATCTTTTGACATTTATTTTATGTGATAGCCTGTCTTTACTTCATAAATATAGGGCAAGAGAATCATTTTGATTAAATATTTTATCTTATTTTGAACTTCGGCTCATGTAAATCATTTTGTTGTATCAGCTGAAGTGGTCTTCAGTTTGATTCATTCATGTAAACTATAACTATTAGAAATGATATAGGTTGTGATTACATACACGGCATGACCCATAGAAACCAGTTTATTTATGTTCTCAGAGTTTCTACATCACCATCTCCCCAATCTTCATCTTTATGCCCACCACCTCATCGTTTACATATATGTAGGAAAGAGAGGAAAGAGATATTTACGATCTACATCCATAACTTAGATCATCATTGCTGTCACACAGATATTGTAGCATTTCTCTTAAGTGTTTCTTTCCTCGCGCTGCCAAAAGAATCAATCACTCCATTCTCATAAAACATGGAAACTTCATCATGTGCGGCCGACCCACCCCACACTTGTATCCACTCCAAATGCTTCTAATGCCAAAGACACTTCATCACGCACCCGCTAGTAAAAATAGCTGCTTTCAATTTGGATCTGAGGAGCTGAATGAAGCCTGAGGGGGGAAAAACATCTTTTTTTGTGATATCCTTAGAAACACTACATATATCACTAGGCTGTCCCATCGGAGCCTGTTTATCCTGAAATTGAAATATTTTAAAAGGAATTCATTATATTAATTCACCATAGACTTGAAGTCAAGGCCAGCAGCCAGTTGCAACAAACTCCTTCCATTAGGAGAACCCCTGTTAATAAAAAAAATTAGGGGTTTCTTGACTTAATGGGTTTGTTTCAACTGGACCACAGACCCTGCAAGACCCAGACCAGAACTAGATATCAATACAGATTCAGTTTGTTTCCAATTAAATGCATTTGATTCATTTCCAATTCACTTTGATCGATTAACTTTGGCAAAGTTCAATTATAATGTCCATTTAGAAATAATAAATGATCTCTCAGGTAATGTTAGAAGAAATGATGATGGGATCTTTCTAATCTTGTATAAGCAAACCAATAACGAATTAATCTATTCTTAATTAACTAATTGCTAATTGCATTTGTTGTATAAATCAATGAATACAACAATAAAGCTCTTTAGTTACTTCCATGACAGTGTATAGAAAGTTTGTGAATGATTCACTAAAAGAATCGCTTTATAAGAGTCATTTGTTTGTGACTAGAAATACATTATTTGCACTTTGCTTTTGATTCACTAAAATAAGTCATTTATTCATAAATCTGATGACACCGGTTGCTTTTAGCTTGTTGAAAAGTTTGAGATCATGAACCGAAACCCAGATCCAGGACAAGATGTTTTGAATAATATGCATTTTTAAAGTAACAATCACCGTTATTCATTACGATACATTTTTTTCTCACCTAATTTGTTGACAGTTTAAAACATTAATTTGGGATTGCATTGGCAGTATATGATGAATAACAGTACGGCAGAGGGCAGATATCACAGTTTTTCTTGTATTAGTCACACTTGAAAGACATTGGAGTCTGACTCTAAACACTCAGACATCCTTTCAGGTTTTGTTTGTGTAACACTCTATGTGACAAGTCGGAGTGCACCGGAAACATATATGTGCTGATATGTGAAGGGCATTTGTCGACATTAACACAGGATGGTGTGAGTCGACATATTAACTCAAGCCCACTCAGAGCGAGGCCCCTGCTTTCAGTCATCACATCCAGTGATGTGTCTGAGAGACTTGACAATGTTGTGAAAGTCTTTCTTCCCCCACTGGCCTGTCAAAACGGTTGAAATCAGCTGTGTGTGTTCTTATATGACATGCTCTCTCGTTTGTTCTTAGACAACTGAATTGTCCTCCATTGCATCTGTATTCTGATTGGTCGGGAGGGTCCATGCTCAGAAAAGGGAAGTAGTGAAGTAAATGTCATAAGAGATTAGCTTTGTGAATATTCCACAGCGGTTAGTCGGCCAAACAGAACGAGGAAGCGACGAGAGAGAGGAGCACAGAGGAGCACAGAGTGATTTATCAGCAAAGTGGAGGAGAGAATACTAGCGCTGTAGGCTAATGTAACTAAAGTGAGCAAATTCTGAGCGCAGCCACGAATACGATAGTTCAAATGCTGCTGCTGGAGTTTAGCCTGCTCTCAATTTCAGGGCATTGTGTTGTTGTTTTGCTAGGTTTCAGAATAGTTGTGTGACCCAGGGGCCAGTGGGGGTGGCGTCTCTGAAACAACCGTGGATCAGACAGAAATAAACAGCGACATAAAAACGGAAAAATTGTCCAGCCTATATATGAAGTATGTGAGGATGGAGATATATGTAATCATAGATGTTATATTAATGGAAATAGATTCACATTATCAACACAGAGAGAGGCATAGGAGACCACCCGTTTACACTTTTTTCATGTTGTTTATGAAGCGTACTTTAAGATATCCAAGTGGTCTCCGTGACAATTTAATATGACCACATTATAAATTCAGTCCATCTCACTGACCATATGATCTCTGTCTGGCGCTCTCTCTTTATCATATCGAAGCCCATTTCTGCCTCCCTTAGTGTAAAAAAAAAAGGACAATTTGAGATACAGTATTACATGAAGTCACGTTGTGAGATATCAAGTCACAACTGAGAAAAATTACAGTTAGAGCGTGAGATTTTAAAGCTGTCATTTATTTACTTATTTATTTATGAGGAAGAGCAAACAGGTTTTAGTTTCTTTTAGTAATTTTTATGTGCTTGTCATTGTTATTCTTTTCTTTCTTAATATATATATATATATATATATATATATATATATATATATTTTAAAAAAACCTTTATTTCAAGCAACAACAACAACAACAAAAAACATTTTAACAATTGTTTTTGTTGTTGTTTTTGTTATGCCTAATAACAACAATGATATAATAACATTTTGAGACACATTTTAGGATATTGCTTTTGCAAAACTGGGAGAGTAAATTCCCAGTATGCTTTAGATGCTCAAATCATCACCAGCAAGATCAGCTGAATTTTACCAAGGAAATAAAAGATGATTAATGGATGTTTACTTGAGTTCAACAGATGAGAGCATGAGAATTATATTGGTTTCCGTAGCGACAGCAAACTTTACACACAGCACTGCAGTGGTGTTAGTGATGGATTTAAGAGGAAAGTGCCATTTTAATGAAAAGCTGACTGGGTCCTCCACCTCAGCAAAGATTTTAGCCAAGCAAATTAACACTGCCAGATCAATTCATCATGGGTAATGTGAGAACTGCCCAGAGCATTTGAGCATTTCCCAGTAGAGTTGTTACAGGTCCCTGTTTGTGTATACTCATGACCTTCTGTTGTCTGGTGAACATGGTGCTCTGTCCTTTTTCGGGTGGACATCTTAGCCAGCTCCTAGATCCTGAGATAAAGGAAGCATTTGGAATAAACTGTTGGATCGCCACATCCCACTCCTCCTCTGGGACGAGGAGATATACCAGAAGTATCTAAGCCCTATTAACATATTGCAATCTGAAAGACAAACCTAATCAAAAATAGACGTGCCGGTACTTCGGTATGCAAGCAGATCATGCAATCTGACCCTCAGGGCCGAGGCCAGGTGCGGTGTCTCATATCCTTAAAACTACAGAGTGAAGGTCCAACCAGTCCTTCCAGGTTCTGAGTCAATTCCAGGCCAAGATTGTGACTTGCAAGGTGATGGTGCCACGATGTAGCAAAGCTGTTTACACCTGCTACTGACCAGTGGAACAGACAGAGGAGAGGCTCAGATGCCTGCTCTCCAAAATAAATCTGTCCTAACTCAATATACTGTAAAAAAAAAAAAAAAGAAAAAGGACACGCGCAGACTTGAAAATAGATTTGGCCAACTCAAAGGTGTTTTGTTATGAGGATGTATGCACATATATAATCAGTGTTTATTCATTTATTTATTGTTCTGATTCTGGCCTGAGTACAATTTTACCTGCTCAGACAGTTTCATGATTTACATATGTGTACGTATATCCTGTTGATACATCTAACAAAACTAATATGAGATTAGCAGTTTTGACTTGCGCTTAACATGAGCCCTTTTGAATACTGTCATTAAAAATGTCATTTCTTTCAGGTGCCAAGGGCGAGAAGGTGGGAGCTCCACCTGCTGGTTTGTACTTGCATCTCTTTCCTCTACTAAACATTCATAATCTGTTTGACGAAATGAATCATTTAAAAGCAGTCAGACTCACTCTCAGTATCTTCTTTTTTTTCACAGATAAGCCTGCCGAAGGTGGGTCACCTGTTTTGAATCTTGTCATGAATGCCATTTGTCTTCATTCAGTCTGTCAGGCACACAAGGGGTAGCTTTGCTTCTACAGATGAGCTTTAAGTGTGTGTGTGTGTGTGTGTTATGCCGCTTATGTGCTCTGCAAGGGGTTAGGATTAAGTGAGAGGTGTGCTGAATTATACATTAATTTAACCTGTTCTAATTAATCTTTAAATACGGCAAATACATTAATCATACCTGAAACCAGCTAGCAGTAATCTTAGAATCTTTTTACATATTGACACACACACACAGACACACACACACACACACACACACACACACACACACATATATATATATATATATATATATATATATATAGTGCATAGATTAATTTTTAAAAACGAACATATTACATAAAGACTTAATAATATGGTTGACTTAATTCCTGCCTTTATTAATAGCTGGCTGGCAGAAATACATTTGAATTTAACTATGTATACATGCAGAACCATATTTATTTACTATTCTGTAACTACATAATCCAGTGAATGTACATAAATTACAGTATATGGTTTCTACATAAATAATATTAGAGCCTACTTTACTCGCTGCTGAAAATGAGTTATAAACAAAAGCCCAGCATATGCTGTGATTTAGAAGATAACATATTGCTGTGCTGCATCCATTTAAAATCATGTACATTTTTTATTACGATTTCTTTCCAAATTAATGAGATATTTTCCAATTGCAGTGGGAGATGCTGTCACTAGCATTTAAATGGTAAAAATGTGAGACTGCATTAAGCACCGTTATTCTAGAATAACAAAACAAAATGAAACAAAATGAAATTAGTCAGTGATGTTACTGGTTCCTTTTTAAGTGTGACTTTTTAAGAATGACCTTTCCAATATTTTCTAACCTGATCGTGACCTATTATATTAACGCAGCGCAATTCGAGAATAAATAAGCATGTGCATATATGGTATGTATTTGCAATTCTCGTTTCATATTATAAAGTATTTGGTGTCATAAAACGAACATTTGCACTGGGGTACAAATCATTTCCTCTGGAGGAGACCCTACAGTGACCCCAAACAGTAAATGCCATTGCATTACAACTAAATATCAAAATAAATCACATATTCTAAATCTAATACACATATTTTAATCAAATCTAGTGTTCAAAACTGCAGACTTTTATCCTTTTGTGTGTCCATTTCTGTTTTCACTTTCTCTCCAGCTCTAGGTTCCAGAAACAAGACAGTGGGATGTTGTGTATTACAGTGTTAGTGTTTAACTCGTCTCTCTGTATGTGCTGCCTTAACCTCATTATGCTTCCATTGTTCTTTTAATTTAGATGATGAGGGCAGTGACGGTAAGGGAAAGAAACACTCCTTTTGGCTCGCTGTGTGTGTGTGTTTGAGTTTATTTGTCAATGTGCAAGTTCCTTTCCTGTGACTGTGCATGTGACCAAATGTCAGTCACTGTCTCTGTCGGTGGTCCACAGGTCTGTCACAGGGGTTCTGACTGGCAAAAGCAAGACCAAAAGGCAAACAAGTGGTTTGAAATATGAGATTGCTTTGGCGAGCAAACATTTCCAGTCAGTCCATTGTTCACTGAATAGTGCGCTGTCTTTTAAAGGCCGTATTATTTTTTTGAGACTCAACACAGTCTCTGCTGTATATTCCAATTAAGTTTTGCCAAAGCATCCAGATCAGTAGAATGTTATATTTTAGCCCTTGCAGGTGCTGTAAGTAGTTTTAGGAAAATAAAAACCACTCAAAAAAAAAAAAAAAAAAAAAAAATATATATATATATATTTTTTTTTAATCTGTCATTGATTACACATTAAATGTTGGATTTATTTGCTTAAATATTAGCTGTGACTAAAATTATTTACAACGTCTTAAATTATCCCTTTAATTATAGTTTAGGTCAAATGAGTTTACTTGGAGAAAATTATACTTTGGATATATACTTTTTTATTAGATTGGGTATCAATGTTTGCTAGTGTGTATAAACCAAAAGGTTTTATTTCAAGCCATTTTACAAAATATATTTTATGAATATTTTGTTGTTGTTGTTACATTTATGATATCATCTTGATGTCTTGCAACCATGTTTTATTTTAACCTCTTGGAACCTTTTTAGAAATGTGGTGACCATTAAAGAAGCCATGGTTATGCAGTTTACTGATACTCTGAAGTGGTTGTCCCTCTGAAAGTTTCCCCATTGGAAATATTTGGATCTGTGTATGAGATCCACCACTGAAGTGTGAGGGTCAGGACCTTCAGCAACATGAGATTAAAGACACCCAGAACTGGACAAGCATTTTCACAGTGTACATGTTTAGTGGCTGACATTAGAGCTCAACTACTTCTACATTTATCTTATCTGGGTTAAGTGTTTCTGGGTAAATCATCTTCAGAAAATAGGATGGTTGGTTAAGAGAGCCTTATGCAAAACAATTGTGAATATAAGGCAAACTATGCATTGCACTGTGACTTTTTATCCTTGTTCATTTTATCAAATTAACTTGCATACACATTAAAAAGAGAGTGAAGCTTTTGTTCTCTAGTTTTATGGAAATGCATGACATCATCTGGTCCTGATCCAACCACAGATGGTACTTGTAGCCAGTTGCTGTGGATTTTTTATTAAAGACAAACTTTTTGGCTTGTTATATTGTCTGTTTCATACTTACTGTGAATTTTTCTATAGATATGTTATGATTCTGAAAGGGATATGTTAAGGAATGCAAGAATTGGTTTTAAATAATCAGCCATCAAAGCCATCCATTTAACTCGATTTTAACCAGCATCAACCAAAAAACATCCCACCCACCCATCAGTACCACTATGATTATAATGGATTGCAGGGCACTGAAGTTGATTGGTATTGACTGGATAGTGAAGAAAATAACTGAATTAACAGTACTTTCGTCATTCTGAAAAACTGAAGGACGGAAGGACATCAGTGTCTTCATATGTGTGTTAGTATGTACAGTATGTGTGTACATGAACGTCTCCTAAAAGGTCAGTTTTTAAAGAGACATAATATAATGCAATATAAACTTCCTAATGGTTTTCCTTCAATCTGTTTTCTCTCTTTTTCTTTGATACAGAATTGCCTGAGGATGGTAAGACACACAAATCCTTTAGCATGTATTGTCAATGACAAATACATGAAAAAAAAAGAAAATATATATATATTTTTTTATCTCTCATGCAAAAGGAAATTGTGCAAGTGTCTTTCACATCCATGATCTCAGTGCAGACCCTTAAAGGATAGTTCACACAAAATTAAAATTCTGTCATCATTCACTCACCTTCAGAAAAACACTGTGAGAAAAGTAAGCCATACTGGTTTGGAAAGACATAAGAGTGAACCAAAAATGACAGAATTTTTATTTTTTGGGTTAACTATCAGTATATGGATCTGGAAGGGCTGAAAGGTGAAAATCAATAGGCAATAGTTTGTGAGATGGTGCTAAATGTGTTAGGGAAGCTTTACTCCAGGCTGCTCACATGTCAATATGAACAGTAAATATCATGAATGATTCACTGTTTTCAGTACTGGTTGACTATAGCCTGTTTAGTGTCCCTTTAACGTGGGCTTTCAGCAGTTCATATGAGTTTACATTGTTTCTCTGACTCTGCCGGTAGAACATGTCCCAGGAGAAGAGCAACAGGTGTCTCAATTAAGTGGCTTGTTTGTGGAGAAGCCTCAGAGTGTCACTGCCATTAAAGGTAAGATTCTGAACTGTCCGCAGCTTGAATGCACCCCAAGACTTAGTCTGCGCATTAGAGGTGGGATTTTAGAGTCATTGAATCATTCTTTCAGTGTATTTGTTCAAACACTGATTCATTAAAGAATGATAATAGTGTCTGTGTTTATGAATGAATCATTGAATCATTTACTTAATTCATTCAGAACATTGATTTGTTCAGGAATGAAGCAAGTGCTTGTCACTATATGAGTGGATCACTGATTGATTCATTCAATAAATTCCTTAAAAACACTTGCCAGGAATGAAACAAGCTAATTTATTCTTAAACAATCATAAACAAATAATAACACCAGTTCATTCTGGTACCAAATGCTACTATTCATAGATATGGAACAGTTAATCAGTGTTGGCTTCTTGTGGAAATAATTAAATTGATGGAGAAACAATACACAAGGTAACTGCCAACTTTGTGGCTATAATGTAACTTCTTATTAATTGAACTGTAAGTAATCAAAAATATGTTAAAACACTGCACTCTACCAAAACTTTTGAATGATTAATGTTTTTTTTTTATATATATATATTTTTTAATGGATCAATCCGTTTGTGCTTTTTGTATAATAAAAAAATCCATAAATCATTAAGAAGTATGCACCTGCTTTTTTCATTCGAACTGTAAGAATGCAACCAATATCAGAAATACAACTGCACTAAATATATCCTATATTCATAACAACAGCACTCTAGCTTGTGTGATATTGCTTAATATAGTCACATAAATAACGCTATATGGAAAGTTCAGCAATGTTTATACATGTCATTTTATTTGTAACAGGGAAAAATGTCACATTTGTGGCTAAGGTGGAATCCTCTCAGATGCTGAGGAAGCCTACTATGAAGTGGTTGAAGGGGAAATGGCTGGATCTTAGCAGCAAGGTTGGAAAACACCTCCAGTTCAAAGAAAGCTATGACAGGAACACCAAGGTGTGTGAGGAACAGTGTGTTTTATTTGAGATTTGTTCATTACAGATCAAGACTTAACATTTATTTTACTTAATGCCAGATATACACCTATGAGATGACCATTGTTAAGGTTGTGGATGGAGATGCAGGAGGTTATCGTTGTGAGGTCACTTCCAAAGACAAGTGTGACAGCTGCACTTTTGAAATCTCCGTCGAAGGTAGTTTCAGTTATAAGTAAATTAATTTTTTTTTTTTTTTTTTTTTTTTTTTACATATTCTGATGTACAAATAGATTCACAAATTTTCGTGTGATCAGTAAATCTGGCTAGTAATTAGAGTTTGAAACACCTGATATAGGACAGTTATAATGCATATAATGTAGTTTTCAGATTATTAAAGTCAGTTACGTGCCTGGTGTGTGTATGCTCATGTTACTGTAAGTCTAGAGTTGATTCATTATTCAGTAGGTATTTTGCTGATTAGATCCTCTCCTGTTAGTTTCACAGCACTCAGCAAATCAGCATCGCACATTTATTAGCTTTGACAGTAATCAGATTGTGGAGCAAATCAAACACTCACAGTTTCCCATCATGTATTTCATCTTCTCCTTCAGCTGCTGAAGAGACACAGCAAACAAACATTTTGGAGGCGTTCAAACGATCGTAAGTTTGTTTGTGTGTCTGTGTCTCGTACTCATTTGTAACGTCTTGATGTCACGTTGTTGTAACACGCTCCTAAGATGTATGGTCTTGGTTTGGAAGGAGTCTCATTCATGTTGTCAGTGTGACTTTATGTTTAGATGCTGCTGTAAGTGTATACACAGATTTAGCGGCTCATGCTTCTCACGTTCATACAAACTAGATTATATGATATTCTTGCATATCATTGAGGGAGCTGTCTGTTGCCAGAAGCTGCTCTTCTGAGCAGTAATGTTTTTCCTCGTGTCTGAGAGTTTGGCTCCAGGTCCAGCTCTGGGAGGTCTGTGTTTAGCCCTAGGAATGAGGCAGGCTCCTTGATCTTCTCTTCATAGGTTTGACTCCCAGGGACTGCTTGAACTAATAAAATGTATATCTTCAATGCAATGTTAGTCATTTCCGATAAAATTAAATTTAAATGTCCGTTTAGATGCTGCATGTATCCTTAGTAAAATATAGTAAAGGTTCCAAAAAGGGTTTTTCACAGCAATGCCATTTTTATTTATTTTTGTGAAGATCATTTTAATTATCTATGGAAACTTTTGTACAATAGAAAGGTTCCATGGATGTTAAAGGTTCTTCATGAAGCCATAGATGACAAGAAATTGTATTTTTAAAAGAGTATAACAGTAAGCGTCTGTTATGTGAGTTTATAAAATACAGTAAACTGTATTTATTATAAACATGATGCACTCCTAATTGTTTATTTATCATTTTCTTGCTCTATTCCCCTCTATCATCTGTAGGGGAGATGCAGGAGATGATGCAGGTGAACTGGACTTCAGTGGTTTACTCAAGAAAAGGTTTGGAAGATGTTCTACACCCTCTATATTTTCTTCTTCTTTATGTGCAGTTGGAGTTCTTCACTTTCACTTTGACCATCATGCTTTCTTCAGATTCATACATACATAGTAACCACTGCCTAATTATAATTAATGCTGTCATTTATTCACTGAAGAAGTTTAATATGGTTTTAACCGTAACCATTAGTTCTGTCTAGGGTCTGAGAATTTTGGATAAGTTAAATTTCTTAAATATGCATGTATATTTAATGATACAACAGAGCAGCTTCATTTGAGTAGATCATAGAAACTTAAGAATTTGAGGGAAACACAACATCACTAGGACTCAACATAAAAATAGTGAATCTCACCCAAATATGAAGATTAACCGTATTTTTGGATTCCATGTGCCTCAGAGAGAGGAAGCAGAAGGAGGAGCCTGAGACTGATGTGGATGTGTGGGAGATCCTGAAAAATGCCAAGCCATGTGACTATGAGAAGATCGCCTTTCAGTATGGCATCACTGATCTCAGGGGCATGCTCAAAAGACTTAAGAAGATGAGGAAGGTGGAACCCAAAAAGAGCGATGGTGAGACACATGACGGATGTACCGAGTCATGGTCCCTCACACATATACATACATACATACTAAGGGTTCAAATCCAACCCTAGTGTGCAATTTTGTTAATAAACCAGACAAAGTGGATTAGGAATTGGTGGGCGAGTATTGTAATGGACTGAATATGTTAGTGCTGCTTCTGTTTTAAGCTTTCCTAAAGAAGTTGGATCCTGCTTACTCTGTGGAGAAAGGAAAGAAAATACAGCTTTGTGTGGAGCTGTCTGACCCCAACACTCAAGTCAAATGGCTGAGAAATGGACAGGAGATCAAACCTTCAGCCAAGTATGAGCCTTTGTGTTTGTGTTTAAAAGTACTGGAATAAATAGTTTTGCAAAGCACTTTAAGAGGTGCACTGGTCATCACTGATGACCACTATTGATGGTTGATGCTCGATGCCTTACACAAGGTTTGTGCTGATTCTGAATTACTCTCTTTCTGTTAGATATATCTTTGAGAGTGTGGGTGGTATCCGTAAGCTCACTATTAACAAGTGCACCCTCTCTGATGATGCCGCATATGAATGTGTGGTCGGAGAGGAGAAGAGTTTCACTGAGGTCTTTATCCAAGGTACACTGTCATTATCTTCATCACCATCTTCATCATCACTGGCATCATTAGCAAACCCCCTTTTTGTAAATTAATTTGTTCTGTTGGCTTATCAGTAGCTGTCCTGTGTCCTGACTGTCCCTAAGTGGACGACATCTGCCTTTAAGACTCTGTCTATGCTTTCCGCCGTCCTTACCTTTGTTTTTGTTTTTTTGTCTTGTTTTTGTTCCTGTGTCATTTTTGTCTTACGTATTTCTTCATGGATATGTGGCATTGTAGCTGCCATCAGCCCCAGAAGCTCCTGTGTACTTTGATGAAAATGGTGTTCGTTTTACAGTGTTTGAATATATTAACCACTTATTGGTGTGTTTATATGAACAGAACCACCTGTCACCATCACTAAGATGTTGGATGACGTCCATGTGGTGGTTGGGGAGAAGGTGGAGTTTGAGGTTGAAGTGTCTGATGAGGGAGCCAATGTGAAATGGTGAGATACTGGACCAAGCTGACATCACTTACCTCGTCAGTTGGTCAGCAACAGGCGTACAAATAAATTGACCAACTGCACAAATGAAATACTTAATACATCACTAGCTGACTAAATTAATTTCAGTACTATCAATGTCAACATTGCTAATTATTGTCATTAACATTAAAAAGCCATTATTAGCATGAAATGGGCTAAACAGCAAATTATCCGGCTGCTTTTTTGTTTGCCTTTTATTACCAACAATTACAGAAAACAATGACTCATTCAACAACCACTATGGATATGTCAAAAACCACAAAAACCTCTTAGCTTTTAATAAATGCCACATTTAGCATATTGCAATATAAGTATCATATTTCTAGATAATTTTCTACTGTATCGAAGGCCGGGACGATAATCTTTGCTATTGCTCTACATCTCTCCATCCATTTTTTCCATCCATGTTCTTTTTGTACACGTTCCACTCTCTTTCTTACTTTATCTTCAGTAATCTTGGCATAGATTGCCTTCCTCGGTTTCTTATGAAGATTATTTCCATCTTTGTCTCTCTCTGTTTCGCTCGCCCTCTGTCTCTCTTCGTCTCTCAGGATGAAGGATGGAGTGGAACTGAGCCGAGATGGAAAGTATCGCTTTAAGAAAGATGGGACAAAGCACTGGCTCATCATCAATGAGGCAACCACAGAGGACGTTGGGACATACTATGTGTACACTAGTGGGGGGGAGTCCAAGGGAGAGCTGGAAGTAGAAGGTACTTCTTTTGATAGAGTAAAAATGACAATTCTCCCTTCCTAGTCCTTCCACCATTTGGCTGATGTTTCTGTATTTACTTTTTAGTATTAATTGCCTCATTGTCCTTCTTTTTTTCTCTATTATAGAGAAGGAACTGGAGGTTTTGCAGAGTATAGCTGATCTGACACTGAAGGCAGCAGAACAGGCTGTCTTTAAGTGTGAAGTGTCAGATGAGAAAGTGACTGGCAAGTGGTTTAAGGACGGGGTGGAGGTCACTTCCCGCAACCGCATCAAAATGACACACATCGGCAGGTATATTGGTCCACTTAAAGCCACCCTTATCGATTCATGAATAAGTAAGCTCACCTCGTCCTTGACCACACCAATACTGTTTTATGCCAGGACGCTAAAACAGATTAGTCATTGAAATATCCATCTTACTGAAAGAATTGTGTTCTTGGAGTAAAGTGTTCATTGCTTTTTGGGTAAAAATATTGTGGCGTACACCTCTCATGATGTGGTAACATTTTTAATCTTGGTATCTCAGGACTCACAAGCTGGTGATAGATGATGTGAGGCCTGAAGATGCGGGAGATTACACCTTTGTACCAGATGGTTATGCTTTTTCTCTTTCTGCCAAACTCAACTTCTTGGGTAAGAGAGAGAATCAGATTTTTTTTTAAATTAAATTGTACATTTCAAAATGTACCTATCTCTATAATTTGTATCCACAGAGATCAAGATTGATTATGTACCCCGTCAAGGTAAATATCTGTCAACTACAAATCTAACGATATAGTATGTGTAATGGCGACAGATTTTTAATGCCACACTTATTTCTTTTATCACCCAGAACCACCCAAAATCCACCTGGACACCACTGGCAGCTTTGTCAACAAAAACACCATTATCGTCGTTGCAGGAAACAAGTTCCGATTTGATGTTGACATTACAGGGGAGCCCCCTCCCACTGTGTGCTGGAAAAAAGGAGATATGGTGAGAGTTTCCTGGCAAATTGTCACATACTCTCATCTTATGCAAAGCCAACAGCACATATGGGCTTGTTTTCATATCAGATTCAGTGAGAAAACCCTGCTGAAAAGCCCAGCAGTGCTGGTCACCAGCATATGTTGTATTTCGAATTGTGTCTCTACCACCTTACCTTAATCATCAAGAGTCAATCAGCTGACCCAGAAGGACCATCCTGGCAAACCCAGTGACTCATACTGTGCTGGTAAACTCCTAGACCAACGCAAAACCAGCATGGATTTCATGCTGGCCTTTCCAGCAGGAAAATATTCTCAATTTATGGAAATAAACTTTGAAACGTAACTTGCAACTTTGAAATCTCCAGTATATCAGCATGCTTGATTCAAAGCATTACGTTTGTATGATGCAGGAGCTCTCTGAAACTGAAGGGCGTGTGAGAGTGGAGACCATGAAGAACCTGAGCTCCTTTGTGATTGAAGGGGCAGAGAGATGCGATGAGGGCCTCTATCATATCACTGTAACCAACCCAGCAGGAGAAGACCAGGCTGATGTCATGGTTAAGATTGTTGGTGAGTTTATGCATGTTAACCATCTGCTACCCTCTCTTTCTGTGCTTATTAGCTGCTTTGTCAAATCTCTTCATTACAACTACACGCCAGTACTTTTTCTGTGCTGTGTTCAGATGTGCCTGATCCACCTGAGAATGTGAAATGCACTGGAGTGGGTGAGGACAGTGCTTCCATCCAGTGGGATCCCCCCACATTTGATGGTGGAGTTCCTGTGAAAGGTAAAACAGATCCTCCCAATGTGTTTGTCTCAAACCTGACATCCAATATTACAAACTTGTAATATTTTGTCAGTATGTTGAGAGTTTTGCTTTTTTTTTTGCAGCATACCAATAAAATATTTAATTGGGTTATGGATTATATTGATACATGTGTGGGATACCGCTTACAATTTTGGTATACCTTCAAGGTTACCTCATGGAGAGGAAGAAGAAGGGTTCTTCCAGGTGGACCAGGCTGAACTTTGACATTTATGAGTCCACAACATATGATGCTAAGAAGATGATTGAGGGTGTGTTATATGAGATAAGGGTATTTGCAGTTAACGGTATTGGCATCTCCCAGCCCAGCGCCAGCTCCAAACCCTTCATGCCCATTGGTTAGTTCCTCATCAGACTGTCTGCTATAACTTATCAGTTTAATTGACTTCTGTTCAGTTCATTTCAATTTATTCAACATTCATTCTCTTGGATTTCCTGCTCCTTCATAGCACCAACTAGTGAACCAACACGCCTGACGGTGGAAGATGTAACAGATGGTACCTGTGCTCTAAAATGGTTTCCCCCAGAAAGAGTTGGAGCTGGTGGCATTGATGGGTACATCATTGAATATTGCATTGAGGGAGGTGAGGCACACGGTGGCCTTTGCTATAGAGCTGACATAGAGTGCCGTCTCAGTTTCAAAACATTACAGTGAAGTAATGGTTTTTGATCATTTTTTGACATGTTTACATATCTTGTTGGTTTGCCGCTTTCTTTGCTCCTGGTGGAACTCACAGCCAGTGAGTGGGTGCAGGCCAACAAGACCCCTGTTGAGAAGAATAGCTTCAGGGTCAAAGGGCTGCCTGTTGGAGAGAAGATGCTGTTCAGGGTGACAGCTGTGAACATCGCTGGTCGTAGCCCCCCGGCTGTGATGGCGCAAGCTGTCACCATTCGGGAGATTGTCGGTGAGACTCGCACACATGCACACGAACAACATACAACACATTTTTAGGAATCAAAACGTACATTTGTGGAGTTTAGTCCATTTCAAACTCCTGAAAACTGACAAAATAAATATTTAGCCAATGTACACTTTTAAAATATTTACAAATATTTGTATTCATAAAATGTAATTTAATTAATTAAAAAGTCTTCTAAAAATTAGGAGAAAATAAGGCTTAATATTTCTGAATACAACAAAACAACACTGGACTTCACTAACTTTAATTGTGTGGAAATTTTTCCAAATATCTTCCAGTTTTCATTTGAGCTACTTCTAAGTACTCAAATGCAGATTTGACACAACACACCTGTCTGTGACGCATTGAACACGAAGTATAAAACGCCCCACTGTCTGTTGTCATTTTCAGCATGTTTTCTTCTGTATTTTTCCTCTCTCAGAGCGTCCTAAAATCTGCCTCCCTCGGCACCTTAGGACTAAATACATCAAACGAGTGGGTGAGAACGTCAACCTTGTCATTCCCTTCCAGGTCAGTCGTGCACATACATTCTTCTGCCCTGTACTTGTGTAGAGCTACTTTTCTGTTCTGTTCTTCTCTAGTCTTTGCAGCAGATCAGATTATTACTTACACCATGTCATCTGCTCTCAAGGGCAAACCGCGTCCGGTGGTGACCTGGCTCAAGGATGGCGAACCTCTAGACACCAAGCTGGTGAATATCCGCACAAGTGATGTGGACACCATCCTGTTCATCAGGCAGGCGGCCAGAGAGCACTCTGGCCAGTACACTCTTTCCGTGCAGATTGAGAACATGGAGGACAAAGTCACACTTGAGATCCAGATTGTAGGTTTGTGTCAACAAAATGATTTGGTTGGGAACTGCACAACAACATAATTTCAAATTCAAGAGTTACAGAGTCATGGTTTGCCTGAATTGTTAGTTTGACTAACAAATCTTAACCGAAAGCCACGTATATTTAAGCTGGTTTAGCATTCAGCACACGCTTCTTAAAGGGCCTTTTTTCATTCGTGTTCTTGGGTTTAACAAATACTGTGCAACCAATTAGAACAAAATGCAGGGAATATGTGATATTTTTTAAACCATTTAACATTTTGATCATCTGGTTTTGCAGCCTGATCTCACAGTCAAAACGTACATATTTAGACGTAAATTAAAACTGTCCAATGCGTATGTGCCCTTACGTATTTACAGTGTCATTTACGTATTATCTGGACGTAATTACAGGTTCGATACGTATCGAAATGTACGTAAAAACGACCTCAAATACGTACAGATAGAACGTGTTTTCTGACCAGTCAGTTATCCATAGAAATTTGCTCATGAAGCTGCTTTTCAATGCGTATCTGATTAATTTGTTTAATATTTATGTATATTTTCCCTTTTTATATATTTTTTTGATAAATGTAAGATCCCTATACACGACCCGAACCTAAACCTAGTACTAGGGGTGTCAATGGTTAACCGGTTAACCGATTAACCATTAAAAATCGCGTAACCGAGTGAAACATTTTGCTCGGTTAAGTGACGTCAATGGCGTGCATTGAATTTAGTTGTAATACATTTTTGCACCACCAGAGACCGCCAGAGCGCTCCCAGACATTTGTAATGTCCACAAGAAGAAGTCATTTTTCTAATATGAAGCGGGCAAAAAAAAGTACAGCGTTGGAGCACTTTAAAATTTAAAATTAAAAGAGTGACGGGGCAAGTAATGCAAGTATTGCAATACAGTGCTTAGATATACTTCAAGTACAATCTCGTTGTTGTAATATCAACAGCCAACACCCGGGCATCATTTGGCCAGTCAGGACACACTGGATGCGTGGCAAAAGCATCTCAGCTGCGTGGCGTGTCTGTTTTTAATTCGGCTCCCATGTTAACAGGTTAGAGCTTGCCGACTGCCTGCGTGAGACGCGTGGCTCAGGCGCGGCTCGACGCGTGCATGCTAGAAATAGAACCGACGCCTTGTTGTAAGCGTTTCCAGGCAAAGTATAATAGGAAAATATGTTTATATGTCATTTTGTACACAAATACATATTAATTCATGACATTTTGATATTTGAAAGTCTATAGGTTGACATAAATTCAGATATAAATGTAATTAAAATAAATAAATAAATAACTATCGATTTTCAAATATTGTACGTGTCAAACATAGTCATAGTCATAGCCTTAGCGAGGCGGCCGCGGAGTCTGCTTGTTACCTTTTGCCTTATACATTTTAGGCTTATTCTCAAATTCAGATTGTGTTAATGGGCGGCATTATTAGGCAGTTTTAATAGGACAATTTGACCGGAGAGATAAAATTTTGTCGGACATTTCTTTTTTTTTTCGGCCAATGTCCGGAAATTACTATGGTTATGGTTACTATGGCACACTATGGTTAACCGAGTATTAACCGCTAAGGGCCTCGGTTAACGGTTAATGAAAAACTTGAAAACGTGCAGCCCTAAAACCAACCCATTTTATAAAGAATGTTAAAAGAATAAAACATAATAAAACACAATTTTAGTAAAAATATAACATTAAAACGATATTTTGAGCCACTAATGTTAATCCTACACCTACCCCTAAACCTACCCATAACCATTTCTTAACATAACGTTACTGTTATAAACAAACAAATAATAGACAAACAAACGTTACGTTAATCATTTATTTTTTAGCGAAAATATCAAAAGTGGTACCAAAAGTAGTTCAAATTATAAAGAGTTCCAGTCGCAGTCCTCTATATGGAGGTAATAGTTTTTATAGGGTACAGAGCAGAATTTAATTTATTAATCCATGAAATTATGTATCTGTCTTCTCTCCGTGAAGGCGCACCAAGGGGCAAGGAACTCGACCGGAAGTTGAAGTCGGGTGGGGGCTGCCATCTTTTAGCAGAACTTCACTTGCGTTAGCATTCCCATTGACTCCCATTAATTTTGGCGTCACTTTGACAGCGAATATCTTTACATCTGAGGCGTTTAAAGACTCTGTTTGTCCATTATTTATTTCTAAAGATACACGACAATGTATAAAGGACTCCATTACCTTCTATGTTACATTATGGCCCCGTAGAAACAGTTTTTGTAAAAATAGGCTAACGATTGCGTCATAACCACTCAGCTCTCTGTCGCATTACCGTACAGACAGGAGGAGAAGCTCGCAGGCAATTAACTTAATATGGCGTACTGGCGTTACATTTTAAAATACTATTCAAAATAATTAATCAGAATACTTACTCCTGCTCACTCACGACAAAGAACTCCCCGCTCAAGCTCGCAGTCTCTGCAAGATTAACGATGGCAGTTTGCACGCACTAGAAGATTTACATCTGTCAGACAGGTTGCTGACGTCATCAAGCTTTGTTTGAGTCTGCGCGTCAGAAACGGAAGTACTAAAAAACGCTAAAACTGGGCTTCATTTGTCTCAATTGAGTTCCAATGGGGTCGCTGTGTCCATTTCTTTTACTGTCTATGAGGCGCACTGTCGCAGTACTCAGATGTTGTAAACTGAAACACGACATGTCGCAATCTGTGACGAATTGGATGAGGACCAATGAGCGTTCGATATCAGTGCCGTAAAGCATGTCGTAACGTGGCGCACTGGCGCTATTTTCAAATTCGAATCATAACGAGCGCGAGTTTTGACTGTGACGGACGCTGTTGCTGAGAATGAAGATGAAGATCAATTGATAAATGGCTGAATTTGCATATGTTCCTTGCAAACATCTGGATTCTAAAGATATGCAGTACAGCAAACAAATAAAATGGATGTGATTTGTAATTGTATGCTGTGCTTTTGTGTATCTATGGTTTGCAGCATGCACAGAATTGTTATTTCCTATTAAGCAGACGAGTAAACTGCTTACAATAAATTGAATTAAAACATGTATTGATATGACAATTAAATACAACAGATTTAAATCATTAAAGCCACGGTTTTAATATTAATACATGGGAATTCATATACATTCACACTTTACGTTAGATTATTTACGTTTTTTAAATGCTAACACGTAAGTATTTGTACGTTTTACTGCTATAAATACGTCTAAATTGTGCGTTTCTATGTGCATGAAAACGTAAGTAAATGTACGTGTGGTAGAACCACATTTAACATAAAATACACACGTATTCTCATGAGATCACGTTGCAGCGGTTTTGATGATCAGAACATTTGGGGAGAAACAGGAAGCGACAGGATTGGGATAAGACCTTGAACCCCCCGAAGTGTTGTTGTGTGGTACATTGAAGCACTGCCCACCAGGCTGTGCCTCTATGAAATGTTTGACATGCCATCATAAAAATGCAACGCTCGTGGCAGGATGCTCAAAAGACAAGAGGAGATGTGATGCGATGGCTAAAGACATCCGTCACAATGTGTGTGGATGTACTGGAGATGGATTAATGATAATAAAGATCTTGCTAACACTAACAGTCTAGAAAAAGAGATCTAGGTGAGCCATTCCTAGTTTTTTAAAGTTGTTTTTAAGGTTGTTGAAGATGCTACACATTAATTTGTGAAGATTATAGAGATCACTAGGGCCACAAATATACAGCGATGACCTAAAATTAAAGGATTAAATGGAACAGTTCAAAAGGTTCATTTCCTGCGAAGTGAAGTGTGAGCCAGGTTAATTTTGTTAACCCGTAGAAAGTGTTTGAGGATCACTTTCAAAAGTGTCGCTGAATTTCAAACTTCTAAACTGTCAGAAAGGATTCATATTAAACACTTACTCTTTCACCAGAATCGAGGATGTCATAGGTCAGTTCGGTTGCAGGGATTATTCTGTGGGGTGTTGTTTGGATTATTCCTGGTGTTGAACGGGATTAGGATAGGATTAGGGGACACTCACTCTGTGTTCCCGCTGGGAGGTAAGCTAATGAGAGTGCAAAAACCCTTCAGATGAGCCAGACAGCCATTTAGTCACAGTTTGCTGCCAGCATCCCAGCAGCCTCCCAGGATTAATGCCAACCGCTCCCAGCCGCAAACTCCAACTCTCTCGCCTTCAGTCTTTTTTCTCTTTTTTTATTGCTTGATCTCACTATCCTAGCCTCATGCTCATGTGATCACTCTCTTCTACTCTTCTCCCTCATTTTATCCCCTTTCATTTTTATCATTCCTCTGCTCACTCACTTGTAGCGTCTTCTCCGTTTAGTGCACATTAATTAGTCTCATGGTTAAAATTAGAACAGTGTATTGGTTTAAAGCTACATTAATACCTAGGTTTTTTCTTTTTCTTTCCTTTTCCTTCCCGTTCTCACAGACAAGCCTGGGCCTCCAATTGCTGTCACTGTAACTGATGTTTGGGGCTTCAACGCTTCTTTGGAGTGGAAGCCTCCAAAAGATAATGGCAACTGTGAGATCACTGGCTATACCATTCAAAAGGCCGACTTGAAAACCAAGGTAAACCAGCTACAATACCTACTGTATTATTGGCCAACAGTGTGTGAACACTTCTTTTTAATTAGCTGTTTTGTTAGGCTCTTTAAATTTTAATGCTATGACATGCAGTGCCATTACAGAGGTTTGTGTGTTTACAACAGTTTAGAGAGGACCGTATTCCTCTCCTTCTGCACAGTTAACACCATGTATGCTTCAAATCAATAAATAAACATGCTTAAATGGTTGTGAGTCACCCATAGTATGGATAAATAATACCTTATATCTTGAAAAATAAAATATTTTATATGTAAAAATATTAAATTTATTGACAAAGCCACATTTATGTTCTTAATTTGAAATACATTTTATTTTAAGTATTTTTAAAAAGAAGTAGCACAGGAAACCAATCACCTTAAGGGGATATTCTAACCAATATTGATTAGAGAAATGTTTGTATCTAAGATTGTATCTACAAGGCAAATAACACCAGTCTTTTTAATCTGTCTTTCCCTCATTTACCTGTTAGGAGTGGTTCACAGCTTATGAACACAATCGCAGACCTACTTGTACCGTGTCTGATCTGGTGATGGGGAACGAGTACACCTTCCGCGTGTTCAGCGAGAACATCTGTGGCATGAGCGATGATGCTTGCATCAGCAAAAACACAGCTGCCATTACCAAAACTGGTACCTACATACTGGTGGTTTAAAAAAAAATAAAAAATCAATCTTGAAACCCTGACTGTCGTTTTACATGAAGATTATTGCTCAGGTGTCTCTGCTGAAGCAATACTTTTTAATGTGTAATCCATTTCCTTTCTCTTTCTCTTAGGTCTTCAACAAAAGCAGCAAAGCTACAAGGAAAAAGATATGTGTAGCTCTCCTAAGTTCATCACACCACTCATAGACCGGTCTATTATCGCAGGTTACAGTGCTGCCATCAGCTGTGCTGTCCGTGGGTACCCAAAAGTAAGTGTTGGTACAGTGCCTGACTATAAAAAACCCATTCACCCATGCAGTCGCTTTTAAGCCCATTAAGCAACAATGCACTCTCTTTCTCATTCTCTTTTGTTCTCCTCCCAGCCAAAGATTATATGGATGAAAAATAAGATGATTATTGGAGAGGATCCAAAGTATATCATGCAGAATAACCAGGGCGTGCTGACTTTAAACATCCGTAGGCCCAGCTTGTTTGATGGAGGGAAGTACACATGCAAAGCCATCAATGACCTAGGAGAGGATGAAGTGGAGTGCAAGCTGGAGGTTCGAGGTATGGCCAAAAAACTCCATCATCTCCACTGTGTAACTCTGACAATGACCAAAGACTATAGAATAATCAAGACATGTCATTCGTATAGTTTTGAAAGGGGAAAAATGCAACGGTCAATATGGCCGCTCAATCACAGGAAGCTCCGCCTTCTGAATGAAAGAACCAATCACTTATCGGTAAAGTCAGCGCATCACTGCAGCTGCCGTTAGAAGCATCCCAGTTGCTATAGAAACAGTGTGCGTTCTGAGACGTGGGTTTAGGATTGCGCATGCGCTCGGCCTGATCTAGCCTGAGAAATAAGCTTTTTATAACGCTATTTGAGCAAAGGTAACAACGTTTATGACACAGTTGTTGTCAGATTTCTTTGGTGATTTCTAATATGAAATTTAATCGTAAGCTTAGTGAATAGTTTTTTGAGAATTTTATGTTTCCCAATTCAAAGAGACAGGGGCTGGACTTGGTTGCCCTAGAGCCCCCTTACTCAAATCTTACCCTGGAGGTCCAATGCATTACAGAGTTTAGCTCCAACCCTGATTAAAGTCACCTGTCTGCCATTTTCAAATGATCCCAAAGACATTGATTGACACTGATTAGCATGCTCAGGTGGCATTAGGGTTGGCAGGATTAGGGTTAGCGCTAATCTCTGCAGGAAAGTGGATTTCGAGGTCCAGATTTGAGGATCCCTGCCCTAGAGGCATTTCAAAGATGGCCGCCGAGTGACATGACTTGTCTTAAAAGGACTTTGCTATGACATAGCGATGCACAATATTTGCTTATATTGGATATTTAATTATGCATTTTATGTCTAAATGACATTTAGTCATTCACTTAGTGTTACTCATTAAAAAAATCAATAATTTTCAATTATTACACTGTTAAATTTAATCTTTAAGAAAGCTCAAATCTATCATACCGTACATTATAATGCTGTGATGCCAACTCACATAAAATGACTGACTTTTTTCATTCCGCCCCTGTACTATTTCCTAATGTAATATTGTTTTCTCTTCAGTCATAAAAGAAAAGGAAGAAGCGAAGAAGTGAACACATTCATGAAGATACCCTTAAGACGGCTGTCAGACAACATCATGAGATTAAAAAAAAAGGTTGATTTAGAATTAAATTGTCATTATGCAGTCTTTTCATCTGTGTTTTAAATTTGAACTCTTACAAAAAGTACCACGGTACCATTTAGTGACATGGTACTTTCAGCTATGGTGATATGGTAAACTAAGGTATGACCATAGGGAAAAACTATGGGAAAAACAACTATGGCAATATGGTAATACCGGTAGTGTAATCGGGCTGATAGCCTATAGTATAATAGCTTTTCCTTCTTTGTCGGTATGTAAAGTTAAATTGCTTGAAATAAAAGCACATGAAAAATACAAAAATTGTTGTTTTCATTGTAAACTTAAAAGTTAAAGTCGCATAGACGTTTGTTTATGTTTGTGAACAAAATGTCATTCATCCCATATGTCTGCTGGCTGATCAAGGAGAGTTAGAGAATCAGGGTCTCATTAGCATATCACACCAGAGACTCATTTACGCACCCATCAACACTGCCCCAATTAGCTCTCTCCCACGTCATTACTGAGCAAACGAATTACGGCTAATTTACACAGCCGCAAAACAAACACACCGTCCGTCGCGGCTCTGCCGGGAGATGCTGCGCCCAGGGATTAGCTCGATCCAGGACGGTGTTGCTGAAACCCTGATCCGTGCGACACAAGGTGGCCTTGAGAAATTGGCTAAAAACATATAGATATGAAGTGTAATTTACGTAAATGGCATGTACGTTATTATACGATGAGTAAAGTGGAGACCGTTGAATTTGACAGCTTGTTAACTAACAACTTAAGTGCAGGAAACAAACAAAAGCTTTTAGAACTGACCAGCAGAGAGCGCACCTAACTTACTCAACAATAGCTTCAGGACATTCACATGATTACAGCTGTAATTAAGTTCAGTTTGCCCCTTACTTACAACTGAAACTTTATCAATTAATTATTGGCTGACCGTACATTTAAGTTTTTATCTCCACTAAAAGTTCACTTTAGGCTATTGTGTTGCATTCCTTCTTTTGTTTGTTTGTTTTTTTTGTTGAGAATGTATGATGATAAAATCATAAGATGTGCACAGTGGGAAAATGTGTGTTGTGATCAACCTGTGTGAAGCGAGGTAAATCAAAATGAAAACGTGTTTTTGTTGCTGACAACAATTAAAAATAAATTTGGGAACAAATACACACTTGTTAATACACGTTATAGGTTTTCCCCTTGACTTACCCTTGTGCATTTTTTTTTTCTTTTTTCATATTTTGTTTTTCCTACATCGTGACCCAGAAACATTTTAGCGTTTTTGGATTTATCAGGATGTGTCCCTTTACTTAGCTTAATGATATTGTACAATACAGTTATAGGCTATTGTTTATAAATTTAACCCTTTAAGTCCTAAGCCTAAAAGAGATATAGGCAGCTCAATGTATATAGGCTGTAACCAAATAAACGCAGACAGACCTTACATCCAGCTGTCATGGTCTCGTCAAAGCTCCACTGTATCTTCCCATGTCCCTTTACTAACTCCGTGACATTCTGTTGCCTAGCAGTCTTGCTAATTCTACAGTCATGGCCAAAAGTTTTTTTCCACAGGTTCTCTAGGGGATTGAGATCCAGGGAGATCCAAGCCACTTCTTTATCTCTCATGCTTTGTGATATGGTGCTCAATCACGCTGGAAAATGCACTAATCATCACCAAATTGCTCATGGATCGTTGGAAGTGGCTCTTTCAGGACGTTTTGATACCATTCTTTATTCATAGCAGTGTTTTTGGGCAGAACTGTGAGAGAGCCTTCCCCTTGGTTGTAAAGCAGCCCCACACATGGATGGTCTCCGGATGCTTCACTGTTGGCACAACACAGGACTCATGGTAGCATTCACCTTTTCTTCTCCGAACAATCGATTTTCCAGATGTCCCTAACAGTCGGAAGGGAGCTTCATCAGAGAAAAATAACTTTGCACCAGTCTTCTGCTGTCTAATCCTTGTACTTACTGCAGAATTTCTTTCTTTCTGTCTTTCTTTCTTTTATATCGAACAACAACCCCCAAAAAATAAGAAAAATAAAAAAATTAAGTAAAATATGGACATACAACAACTGTGTTACCACATAACGCAATATCAAAAATAAAATTACATGTGTTCGAAAAGGAGCGGGATGAAGCAAAAAGCGTGTTATTTTCCCACCCCTTTTTATAACCAAACAAAATTCCATCATATATGAATTATCCCACCACATACAACATATCCTTATTGCACAACAACCATTAAACAAATACATTAAATAAATAAAAAATAAGAAAGAACATCTTATAATCAATCTTTTAACCCACCATCATTATTCTTGTTCCACCTCATAACCTTTTAGTAACTCGATTTTATACAACATTTTAAACTGTTTAAAGTTTTTACAGTATTTTAACACCTGTTCCAACTTATACCACAACCTCACCCCACATATAGTGATGCACATACTTTTCAGAGTAGTTCTTATATTGAGCTTTTTAAAGTTTAATTCATCTCTCAAATTATACCCACCCTGCCTCTCCATAAACATTTTTTGTATATTTTCCGGAATTATTTCTTGCTTTAAACATGACTTGTACCATCTTAAATTTAACCAAATCAATAAACTTTAGTATATATGATTTCAAGAATAGTGAATTTGTGTGTTCAAGATATCCTACATTATTTATAATTCTGATTGCTCTCTTTTGTAATGTGCATAACGACTGTAGGTTGGTTTTGTAGGTATTTCCCCAGATTTCCACACAATAAATTAAGTAAGGCACTATGAGTGTATTATACAGAATATAGAGTGATTTATTATTCAAAATATATCTTGTTTTATTTAATATTGCTATAGTCTTTACCAGTTTTGCTTCAATATGTTTTATATGTGGTTTCCAGCTAATTTTGTTGTCTAAAATAACACTAAGAAATTTATTTTCGTAGACTCTTTCTATACTAATATTATTAATTTTCAATTATATTTCAGGTTAAATATAATTTCCAAATAACATAATCTTTGTTTTAGCTATATTTAGTGATAATTTATTTACTTCAAACCAGCGTTTTAATTTAATAATTTCATTTGTTATCGCATTCAAAAGCTGCTGTAAGTTATCCCCTGAACAAACAATATTTGAATCATCAGCAAACAAGATACATTTTAATATATTTGATACTCTACAAATATCATTAATATACATTATGAAGAGTTTTGGGCCAATGACCGATCCCTGAGGTACTCCACAAGTTATATCCATACATACAGATTTTTGATCACCGATTTCCACAAATTGTTTCCTGCTTCTCAAATGGCTACTTACCCAGTTCAATCCAACTCCTCTGATTCCATACCTCTCTAATTTATGTATTAAAATATCAAAATATTATTTATAGCATCAAATGCCTTCTTTAAATCTATAAATATTCCTAACACATATTTTTTAGTATCTATAAATTATCTAATCTTTCTGTAAACAGTTTTTCTAGGATTTTGGAGAACTGTGGAAGTATAGAAACGGGCCTGTAATTCGTGAAAAGGTGTTCAGTCAATTTCAGCCTATCCTTAAAAATTCTCTTAGAGGAAAGTGGTTTCTTTGCTGCTCTTCTTGACACCAGGCCGTTATCCAATAGTCTTGTCCTCACTGTATGGTGCAATAATACTAAAAATGTTAAAATGTAATTTACATTTTAAATTATTTTTGTTAAAATATATCTGCCGACATTTGGACTGCCAACCAATCAGCAAACAGCAGCTGACTGTGACCCCAGCAGTCTTATATATAAACAGATACATTTTGATTGCACATTGCTAGCTAGCAATATGTCGCAGAGCTCCTTTCTTAATTTTTTTTTTTTTAGCAAAAAACCTTTGCTTGATGGACAGCCGGACAAAAGGACTATAACTTTACACCTGATGAGGATGTTTTTCCCTCCCCGGGCCCAACATCAACAGACAGTGTTGCCAGATTGGAAATGTCCAAGTATCATACCAGAAGTTCAAAATTATCATATTTGGATGAAAATTATTACATTAACTACATTTTGACACAACCTGCAAATTACCACTAGGAGTATGGTTGGACGGAAGAAGTGCGACAAAAATACTACCCCATAATTTTGCACAGTAATCTGACAATAAATGTGGCACACCCAGATTTTCATCTCCACACCTAGAGTCTCTTTTCTGGCTATGCTACTGTTCCATACCTCTATAATTTATGTATTAAAATATCATGATTTATAGCATCAAATGCTTTCTGTAAATCTATAAATATTCCTAACACATATTTTTTAGTATCTATAAATTATCTAATCTTTCTGTAAACAGTTTTTCTAGGATTTTGGAGAACTGTGGAAGTATAGAAACGGGTCTGTAATTCGTGAAAAGGTGTTCAGTCAATTTCAGTCTATCCTTAAAAATTTTCTTAGAGGAAAGTGGTTTCTTTGCTGCTCTTCTTGACACCAGGCCGTTATCCAATAGTCTTGTCCTCACTGTGTGTGCAGATGCTCTCACACCAATCTGCTGCCATTCCAAGCTCTGCACTGGTGGTGACACGATCCTGTATCTGACTCCTAAGGAACAGACAGTCCTGGTGCTTGCTGGACAATCTGGGACGTCCTAAAGACTTCTTCACTGCAGTCAAACCTCTCTCCTTGAAGTTTTTGATGATCTTGTAAATGGTTATTTCAGGTGCAATGATGCCATTTTGATGCAAACCTATGATGGCTGCACGTTTCTTTGGAGGTAACCTTTGCTAACAAGAACACAGTACTGACTGAAAGAGCTTCTTCCCTCCTGTCATAGCAACCAGTCTGCTCTTACTATCTATTTAGTATGATAGTGATTTACCTGTTTAGTACTCATTCATAGTGCTGTCAAAAAAAAATAAAATAAATAACATTCGTCGAATTGGAAAAACGTTGCATTCGAATTTTAGGTGTGCATTAAGGAGGCTGCTTTAAAGTCCGGCCCGGGAAGCTATACTTCATATTCTGCATTTCGTTCCATCTTGCGCCCAGCAGTGTCCGCACAGCTTTCAAAAGGTGGACGAACTCGACACACAGTACCACTTCTGTCTGATCATTCACCTCGTGCGTGGGCTGTTGTATGCGCACCGTCCGTGCGGTCCGAAAAATTGCCTGCATGTGGACGGGGTGCGCGGATGTCCGCGAGCCCTATTGATGACGAAATGACATAATGCAGACGGTGCGTGGACACGAACGGCTGAAGTATATTTTGGTCTTTATCAGTGGCGAACGAGATGCGATTTTTTAAATTTATTTTTTTAGCCTATCCATTTGAAACCACTAGATGCAGCGCTGCTGCGAAGTTCTTTCAAAATATTGCAGAAAAAGAGAACATCAATGTGAAAAAGATCTTTTTTAGGCCTACATCAAAACTGAAACCAAGCCATTCAAACAGAACGCATATTGTCGCACATTTTCTAGTGGGACATCTATCACCAGTCTTGCACAAGAAAGCTGCAAGTTTAGAAAGCCATGTAAAATTTATCCAAGTTCAACTTTTTTAAAAACATATCTGGAGACTTGGTGTTTTTTCCCCATCCCACTGCCTCTGTGTGATTGGCTTTCGTCCCTTTGGATTAAACTATGCATGTATACATGATGCTGCTTTGTTTATAGTTGTTTAAGCAACTTAATTATAATTGGTTTATAAGCATTATTTTAAATATTATTCACTTCACATTCATGTATTCTAATGCTTTGAATAAATATGCATTAGTAATATTTTGCTCAATGCACCCTTTTGTGGCCTCAGGAGAGAAGCCAAAAGCTATTCTTCACCCTAACTGAAATTATGCATTTCAAATTCATTACATTACATTACATACCTTTCTATCAGAGTTATCTGACATTACCAAGATGATTTTTTTCTGACACAGTTTAACTCTGAGTTCTTGTCATATTTTTCTAAACTATAGCAAATAAACTGTGATAATATGAGAAATGTTGAAGGTATCTGAATACATTTTGATTTTACTGTATATAAAATTTTTTAAGACTATGCAGTGCATTAATTATTCGGTTTCTGTACCTGGACACCTACAAACTTGAAAAAACTAGAACGAACATACAAATGAAACAATTTCAAACAGGGCCCACTGGTACAACATGCACCGGGGCCCCACAAACCCCAGCTACGGCCCTAGCTACACCTGCTGGGACGTCATATTTACATTGTCTCCATAAAAATTTAATGTGTAAAGTTGACATCCTTGTGTCTCTCTTAGCAAGCTTTCTTAACTCCAGAGTGCAAGGACTCACAAAAAAACTTGTCTGAAGCGTACAAGCAGGAAGTGTGCGCCTCTTTTTCTCCGCAAGGCCTCTCACATACTCCATTTTGACAGCGCTCAGGAGAGGCACTGTAAGCCACTCGATAACCGTTGCGATTCAACGACCCAGAGCTCCAAGAGAACCAGAGAGGAGTGCTATGGTGAGCAAGACAAAACCATAACGGCAGAATGGAGAGAACTATAATTATTCAAGTAATTATGCATGAATTCCATGAGAGAGACAGAGAGAGAGAGAGAGCAGAGGGAGATTTTCATGCATGTAATTACAGTATAGAAACTTGGGAAGGCAGAGGAGTGAAACTGTAACATTATCCACCTCATAACCTCATTTATGGCAAACGGTTACACACACGTGGATATTCTTGCATTTGCACATACAGAATTGTTCTTGAATTGTTCTTAATGGTCTCACCCAGTAGGCCATATCTAAATATGAATTATGCAGTTTCCTGTGAATTCATATGATGTAATTTGTACAGAAACTGTTGTAAAGTAAGGGTCAAGGACCAACCCTAAAGCTTTATGGGGGCATAAACTTGTAAAACATTTATGAATTAAGGCCCGTTCACATCAAGAACTTTAACTATGAAGATAACTAAGATCACTAATATATTATATATTATCACCCATCAAAATCTCTATTTCATCATGTCGTTTCATAGTTATACAGACTGGCTACTTGATGTTACTGGCGTACAACATTACTTGAAACTTGTGCATGTCTGAAATTTGACACAGAGCATGGCTGTCATTTGTATCTGCCTATTGATAACGCTTTGCAAGTCTGCCATATGAGTTCTTCATCAAATCCATGTGAACAGTCAGATTGTGGAGACTGCATGGTTTTGCCCTGTTTGGCTAATTGTCAGTGACACTTCTGCTGTAGGTGTGTGGGCTCATCTGCTACCACAGATTGTCTAAAAAGGCTCGGAGGTCTTTTAATTAAAAGAATTACGCTAATTACAGTTTAGTGGCTGTGGGAGAAAAGGAAAAAAGCTCTTCATTTCCGGGTGGAAATGGAAGGGAACAAAGACAACAGCCAGGAAGCCTCAAGACCAAGAGGTCTGTAAACGTTTGCCCATAATTATAAAGAAGATCAAATTTTACAACCTATTATTTTGCTTATTTTTACGCACTGAGGTTTGTCTATGTCTACATTTCAGTTTTTTTGAGACACCAATTTTTATTGACTTGGTCTTTACATAGCAATCATAAGACAACTTCTGGTATCTCCGTTTTAAGACAAAAGAAAACTTTGAGTGTCTCTGAGAAGAATCTCGCGGTACATACAGGCAGACACATTCTCATTTTCATCCGGCATCATGCTGGGACTCAGGACCCAATTTAGATCCACACTCACAGGCGCAGTGGGAAAACAGCAGAGGTGGGAGATAGTCGCTCATATGCAAGATACAACCGGGTTTCAAGTCCTTAGATCTGTAGTGAACAATCAGTCAATCAAACAAGACAAGTCAAGTCAGTGGCTCACGCTCGGGTCGAGCAAGTCCAGTGTCTTAGGAGTCATGGAAAGTCGAGGTACCAAACAGTAACTATTTGTGGTTAAAATGATTTATTTTCCTTCAGGAATGATGAATTTTCTGAATAATAAATTATTCATATTTAATAGGAAACTTACTCTTGCTTCTACAGTACATTTGTAGCTGAAAACCTATTATTTACTTGACACTGTAGTCATTTACAAACAAAATCAATACAATTATATGTAGAATTATGCATATAAAACCTATAAACAAAATTTAAGTCTGAAGCAACACTTGAAATTAATTATATTGCATTAGATCACAAATTACACAGGCTACTCTAGAAACACATAATTGTTTGAATTATTAAAAATGTGAGTCAAAATTCAAGCTATGCTTATTGTGTGTGTGTGTGTGTGTGTGTATTAAGAAAAAAAATCTTTATCTTGATTATCTCTCATAACCATCTTGCTCGATTACCACTCACTTAAATTCTACCCACACTTAATGTGACAAATCAGAATTTTGTTTTTACATGACATTTAGATATGGGTTTATCTGTAATAGATTAAACCACTATAATTAACATAAAAATAGATTTAAAAGAGTTGAGACGAGTGGTTCTTAAATTTGTGACACGTAACTTGGGTCCCCCACCCCAAAAAGGGGAACATCAAGTTAACATCCTGGCTCACTTTTGTCCGAGTAAACACTGTTGGCTTTCTTGATCAAACATTGACTGATCTCAGCAGGTTATGCTGAGAATACATTTCTTCAGCTCTTATGGGCCATTTGTAAATGTGCCCTGTGCTGTAAATGCTGGTAGTGTGTTAGAGAAACATTTGCATCTTTCCACTCCTTCCATTTCTCATGGCTGTTTTATAGCTCATGATTGGTTACCTCTGTTAAGAAGACCAACTACAGCTGTGAGTTCATTCTGGTGTGTAACAGTTCACTCAATCAAACACAACTGTGTCATTGCATATCAGAAGAGATTGTAAAAAAGGTGTCTTTTGCACTACTTCCATCAACGCTTTGGTTGATTTAAAAATGTGTGGATTAAAAGCTTTGTGGAGGGCCTCAGCCATATCTCATACAGTAGTTGAATTAAACCACAAATTTGACCCTGTACCACAAAACCAGTGTTAAATCGCTGAGGTATATTTTTAGCAATAGCCACACAAAAAAAAAACATTGTATGGGTCAAAATTATCGATTTTACTTTTATGCCAAAAATCATTAGGATATTAAGAAAAGATGTTCTGTGAAGATATTTTGAAAATTTCTCACCGTTAATATGTCAAAAAAAAAAATTGATTAGTAATTTGCATTGCTAAGAATTTATTCGGACAACTTTAAAGGCAATTTTCTCAGCATGTTGATTTTTTGCACCCTCAGATTCCAGATTTTCTAATAGTTTTATCTCGGCCAAATATTGCCTGATCCTAACTAACCATACATCAATGGAAAGCTAATTTATTCAGATTTCAGATGATGTATAAATCTCAAATATATACCATAAATCCAAAAATGTATCAAGATCTACACTTTAACATGCTGTATATTTTCACTGTTCAAAATGTTTCTACAGTGTGGCTTTTTTTTGGTTGGATTTATCTATATAAACAGATATTGGCTGTGTATAGATAGACGGACAGACATAGATTTGGCACAAAATCATTACCTTCATTGCTGTTCAAGATGGCCATATAATTAACTACATCTCTTTATGCTGATTGAGGATCTGATATGAGGCCCTGTTGTATATTATATTAATCATGATTCAAAAGACCAGCGATCACTCAAATAAGCATTAAGCCTTTTAAATAATTTAGAGTGAATTTATTATTTCAAAATTTTAAAATCCATTTAAATGGATACATAAACTCCACTCAAATTAAAACTATTAATAATATTTTTCCAAGTTTGAGAACCCCTGCTTAATATCTGTTACATGTCTTCTAGATTTATATGGTTTTCCTCAACGCTTGATTGATTTAGATGTAACTTTATTTTTTTTTATTAGTTACTTCATTTGGATTATTTCTTATTTGGAAATTATTTAATATATTAATTTCTTCATTAATGCTTGTTTGAACCTGATCTGAAAGAACTGGGCAGTCTTTCAAAGCACACAAATGTATTTAACATTCAGCACCCTGAACACTATCCACTGAGGAAATGCAACGTGAGGATGCCAGAGCAGATCAAGAGAAATTTTATTTGCAATTTTTATTACAAGACAAGCTTATCTTCACTGAATCTTCTCTGAAGTCCATTAGCAGTGTGATCCTATTAGCAAAAGACAAGATTCACAAATCAACTTTTCACTTCATTACATGAGATATCTTTCTGAGCATTTCATTTAGGGATATTTGAAGTTATAAAATACAAATTTAGTTAGTTCAAATATTGTTGTGTAATTGTCCTAGAACAAAACATTGCTCTTGGGAGATTCTGCATTATCCTCCTGCTCTGGGACAGCGAGAGCAAGTACAGCTTCATGTTTAATCATTAATGCTGTAGAGCAAGAGTTCATACATGATAATTAGTAGAGAGGTGGAAAGGTCATTACTGTTCCTCTCATCTCTCCAGATACTGTACAATGTATGAACATTAGATTTATATCCAGTCAGCCGGACTGAGCTGAAACGAGAAGAACTTTTGATGAAATTAGACTAAATGGCATGTGATGTCCAGATGCAATTTTTTTTTTTTTAATTAAAAATAAAACAATTCTGTGTTGTACATATGCATACTGCAGGCTTTTGAGACAAATGAAAACTGACGAAAAGATTGCAAATACAGGAATGTAAAACATTTGATTGCTTCTTCAAGAAGGCTTCAAGAATGGATAAAATTGTTTTTAAAAACGCCTGAGAACTTTATTACATCTGTGGTGTTAACTGGACATTTGTTGGCAAAGTGATTGCTATTTACAGAGTGCAACAGTCAGGTTCTTGAAGTAAAAGATTTTTTTTTTTTTCCACAGGGAAATTAATTTTTAACTTATAAACCTTTGAAGACATATTTTTTGAAATAATCATGTTTAACAGCAGAATTTGTGATGGAAAGCTACATTAGCCATGATATTGTGCAGAAAATCTCATCAATAAAAGAATTGTGGCCAGTAAATCACACCAAAAGAGCTTGCAGGGACTACCTTCTCCAATACAGCACCACAAATGAGTCCAGTGTACCTAAACTTTCAAAATGTGTGTGTGTGTGTGTGTGTGTGTGTGTGTGTGTGTGTGTATGTATGTATGTATGTATATATATATATATATATATATATATATATATATATATATATATATATATATATATATATATATATATATATATATATATATATATATATACACATCCCCTTGTAGTTGGTTGATATTTCCCTTAGGGATTTTTAAGTTTTTAAACTAAAATAAGGCTTTAACAAAAACGTTTTAAAATCCCTAAGGGAAAAAGTTATAAAAAAAAAAAAAAAAAGGCCAGTGAAAACATAATCGAGAAAAAATTAAAAGATCACTATTGCACTCTATAATAATTATAATAAAAAAAGATGTTTGTTACTATATCATTGTAGTTTGTTTTTGACTTTTATTTATTTTTCATTTTGATGTGACTTGTTTTAATAAAAAGTATATAATATAAAATATAATAATAATATAGTATTGATTGCTTGTCCACTGTATTAACTGTCCTGGTAAATGGTATATACAGGTACATCTCAAAAAATGTGAATATCATGGAAAAGATCTTTATTTTTTGTAATTAAAAAAGCAAACTTTCTTATTCTAGTTTCACTTTTGAAACTTTTGATGAAATTAGACTAAATGGCATGTGATGTCCAGATGCAATTTTTTTTTTTTAATTAAAAATAAAACAATTCTGTGTTGTACATATGCATACTGCAGGCTTTTGAGACAAATGAAAACTGACGAAAAGATTGCAAATACAGGAATGTAAAACATTTGATTGCTTCTTCAAGAAGGCTTCAAGAATGGATAAAATTGTTTTTAAAAACGCCTGAGAACTTTATTACATCTGTGGTGTTAACTGGACATTTGTTGGCAAAGTGATTGCTATTTACAGAGTGCAACAGTCAGGTTCTTGAAGTAAAAGATTTTTTTTTTTTTCCACAGGGAAATTAATTTTTAACTTATAAACCTTTGAAGACATATTTTTTGAAATAATCATGTTTAACAGCAGAATTTGTGATGGAAAGCTACATTAGCCATGATATTGTGCAGAAAATCTCATCAATAAAAGAATTGTGGCCAGTAAATCACACCAAAAGAGCTTGCAGGGACTACCTTCTCCAATACAGCACCACAAATGAGTCCAGTGTACCTAAACTTTCAAAATGTGTGTGTGTGTGTGTGTGTGTGTGTGTGTGTGTGTGTGTATGTATGTATGTATGTATATATATATATATATATATATATATATATATATATATATATATATATATATATATATATATATATATATATATATATATATATATATATATACACATCCCCTTGTAGTTGGTTGATATTTCCCTTAGGGATTTTTAAGTTTTTAAACTAAAATAAGGCTTTAACAAAAACGTTTTAAAATCCCTAAGGGAAAAAGTTATAAAAAAAAAAAAAAAAAGGCCAGTGAAAACATAATCGAGAAAAAATTAAAAGATCACTATTGCACTCTATAATAATTATAATAAAAAAAGATGTTTGTTACTATATCATTGTAGTTTGTTTTTGACTTTTATTTATTTTTCATTTTGATGTGACTTGTTTTAATAAAAAGTATATAATATAAAATATAATAATAATATAGTATTGATTGCTTGTCCACTGTATTAACTGTCCTGGTAAATGGTATATACAGGTACATCTCAAAAAATGTGAATATCATGGAAAAGATCTTTATTTTTTGTAATTAAAAAAGCAAACTTTCTTATTCTAGTTTCATTGTCTTTTTTAAAATTAAACTACAAAAAATAAAGAACCTTGCCATGATATTATTATTTTTTTTTTAGATGCACCTGTACTTTTAACATGGTAAGTGTTTAAACATCAAATGGACCTGGATCATTCAGTGGTGACCAATTTTGACCAATTCTTTAACTGGTCAGTCTTGAAGACCAGCTGACCAACCAACTAAAACCAGCTGAACAACAGATCAATTTAAACCAGTTAGCCTACACCCATATTAAACCAGCACATGCTGGCTTCAGCAGGGTGGAAACTTTACTTCCTGATTTTAGATGTCCAGTCTACAATCTGCTCTGGCCGGAATAGGCATTTGACACTAGTTTTGTTCCACCAGCATAAACCATGCATCCTAGAAGATAGCTTTCTTGATTTTTTTTCTTAACAGTAAACTACAGTGTATAAACCGTGTTTCTACTCTGACCTGTACGATCTGCCATATGTTGTTCGACATCCAGTGGCACAACTGCACATTTCCCACCTGACAGTATTTAGTCAAATTGCAGTTTGGTCATTGCCTATGTTCACATGGGACATGGCTGTAACACCTGTGGAATCTGCATGCGTCTGTAGGCACACGCCAGCATTCACACCAGCGTTCACATGCTAACAAGTCGCATGCTCATTTATACCCACAGTCGCATGCATACGCATTCACTTGCTGACTAGACGCTCACAGAGAGAAAGAGAGAGGGGGGAATGAATGCAGCAGTTTTGAAAGAGCGTTTGGCTCGGTTCAAATAGTTACCATGGTTTCAAGATGTTGCCATGGAAACACAAGCTGCCAATAAAATGAATCTGAATGCAATCTTTGCAGCGAGAGCGGGGAGGAAGAGAGGAGGAAGGTAGAGAGAAGCTGAATAAAAGAGAGAAAGCGCCCCTCCGGATTGCGTCCCACAGTAAAGTGAGCAGTACGGCGGAGGTTTGGCGGGGTGGGGATGTTTGCTGGGAGATAAGAGGAAAGAAAACAGCGCCACAGAGAAAGCAGGGGGTGAGCGCTAACTATTTTAGGCCGCCTGTCGTCATAGTAACGACAGCCTCGCCATAGCATGAGGAGGAAGTGTGAGAAATGTGAGGGATAGAGAGATAAACAGATCAACGCTTTGGGGGCCCAGGAAATGTGTCCTACGTGAGTCACGCCGATGACTCTCCTCAAAATGTCATGCTTCCTGCGCGAGACCTGCAGCTTCAGCTGCTCCTCGGGCAGTCTCTGCAGGTCTCGTTTGTCTTGATTATCCGCATCTCTCGCTCACGTCCCCCTCGACCGCTTCTCATCACCGCACACTTTCTTTCTTGCATCGCGTTCCCTCTTGCTCCCTTTCTCTGAAGGACAGCGGTATTCCCACGTTTCTCGGTAGCCATGGCAATACTGCAGCAAGAAGGGAAGATAGGCGGCGAGGGGGAGGGGGGGGGGGGTGAGTCTGGGGATGTGTGAACAATGCTAATGCTACATCACTGATCACCAATTGTGTATTTACGCCTCCTCCTCCGCTCTCCTCTCACCCTCACACCGCTGTTTATCTGGCTCCCCTCTCCCGCGGGCTCAAAACTCTCTCTTTGAACAGTGCTGCCATTGTTATCTGTGTTATCGTTGGGTCATTTAGCCGATGCTTGGTAACCGTGGAGATGTGACATTGGTTCCCCCACGTGAATACAAATATAGACAAGTATTCATCAATATCCAAAAGAGCCATTATAGGTGTAATGGCCGAGGCATCCCTGTCAGATCGCTCTATAAATAATGCAGTTTCATTAGAATCCTGCCGCAAGTCCAGCAGACTTCATCTCAGCCTGATTGAGTTTATGCCCTACCCATGGATGTGTGTGTGTGTGTGTGTGTGTTAAGCTCAGTACCAGATTTAGTAAATAACCCTGCCGGTAAATCAGCTCAGGTACTGGATCTGGCGTCAACAGGTAGGTGTGTGTGTGTGTGTTGGCACAATCATCTGCATTTACATAAAGAATTCATCTTCTTCTGCCTCACAGCGTGCGTTTCATCCTAACGGCTTTTCTTGGTTCAATCTATAAATAGTTATGCTTTGATATCACTAATTTAATTGAACGCAGCTTGTTATCATCTTCTGAAGCCTGTTGAAATGGCCTTTTAAATGGATAGGTTTTCCGAGAAATTAAAGGGAACATGAAATCAAAATGGACTTTTTTTTTAATGGAATATTGCAGTATTTATTTGTAAACAATTTGTTCCGTGTATACCATTATTATTATTCTTTTTTTTTTTTAAATAACTCCCCTACTCTTCCAATGACAAGTCTTCTGTGATGACGTGCCTACTTGCACGACCTGTCACTCACGTGAGATCACGGCAAACCTCAATGATCCAATCAATTTCCAATAGACAAAATCAAGTCCCGCCCTACATTTTTTTTTTGTTGGAAAAGCCGTTTTCATAGTCACTCAAACATATGCCACAATAGGGAAGGAAAGGCTATTAAAACTTACTTCTCATGCCAACTTTAAAATGATGCCATGTTTTACTGACCCTCATGTTGTTTCAAACTTTGGTCACTCTTATACAGGTCCTTCTCAAAGAATTTGCATATTGTGATAAAAGTTCATTATTTTCCATAATGTAATGATAAAAATTAAACTTTCATATATTTTAGATTCATTGCACACCAACTGAAATATTTCAGGTCTTTTATTGTTTTAATACTGATGGTTTTGGCATACAGCTCATGAAAACCCAAAATTCCTATCTCAAAAAATTAGCATATCATGAAAAGGTTCTCTAAACAAGCTATTAACCTAATCATCTGAATCAACTAATTAACTCTAAACACCTGCAAAAGATTCCTGAGGCTTTTAAAAACTCCCAGCCTGGTTCATTACTCAAAACTGCAATCATGAGTAAGACTGCCGACCTGACTGCTGTCCAGAAGGCCATCATTGACACCCTCAAGCGAGAGGGTAAGACACAGAAAGACATTTCTGAACGAATAGGCTTTTCCCAGAGTGCTGTATCAAGGCACCTCAGTGGGAAGTCTGTGGGAAGGAAAAAGTGTGGCAAAAAACGCTGCACAACGAGAAGAGGTGACCGTACCCTGAGGAAGATTGTGGAGAAGGACCGATTCCAGACCTTGGGGGACCTGCGGAAGCAGTGGACTGAGTCTGGAGTAGAAACATCCAGAGCCACCGTGCACAGGCGTGTGCAGAAAATGGGCTACAGAGAAGCAGCACTGGACTGTTGCTCAGTGGTCCAAAGTACTTTTTTCGGATGAAAGCAAATGTTGCATGTCATTCGGAAATCAAGGTGCCAGAGTCTGGAGAAAGACTGGGGAGAAGGAAATGCCAAAATGCCTGAAGTCCAGTGTCAAGTACCCACAGTCAGTGATGGTCTGGGGTGCCATGTCAGCTGCTGGTGTTGGTCCACTGTGTCTTATCAAGGGCAGGGTCAATGCAGCTAGCTATCAGGAGATTTTGGAGCACTTCATGCTTCCATCTGCTGAAAAGCTTTATGCAGATGAAGATTTCGTTTTTCAGCACAACCTGGCACCTGCTCACAGTGCCAAAACCACTGGTAAATGGTTTACTGACCATGGTATTACTGTGCTCAATTGGCCTGCCAACTCTCCTGACCTGAACCCCATAGAGAATCTGTGGGATATTGTGAAGAGAAAGTTGAGAGACGCAAGACTCAACACTCTGGATGAGCTTAAGGCCGCTATCGAAGCATCCTGGGCCTCCATAACACCTCAGTAGTGCCACAGGCTGATTGCCTCCATGCCACGCCACATTGAAGCAGTCATTTCTGCAAAAGAATTCCCGACCAAATATTGAGTGCATAACTGAACATAATTTGAAGGTTGACTTTTTTTCTGTATTAAAAACACTTTTCTTTTATTGGTCGGATGAAATATGCTAATTTTTTGAGATAGGAATTTTGGGTTTTCAGGAGCTGTATCCCAAAATCATCAGTATTAAAACAATAAAAGACCTGAAATATTTCAGTTGGTGTGCAATGAATCTAAAATATATGAAAGTTAAATTTGTATCATTACATTATGGAAAATAATGAGCTTTTATCACAATATGCTAATTTTTTGAGAAGGACATGTACATTAAAATGTGCAAGGATGTGCAAAAGGCTATCGCACACAAATCATATGGACTGGATTTTAACACAATTATTTCAACTTGAAATATTTAGTATCTATGCCTGTTCAATAGAACTGCATTGAAATACATTTCTAGATTGTATTTTTTCTTTCTTTAATGGGGCAGGGGGTGTTCACACGTAGGGACATCTTGCACCTACTTTTATTCTGTATTTTTACTCTAGTGGTTTAATTTCTCTTTAGTATAAAAAAGGACAGAGGTTAAAATCTAGTGATTTAGTATAGGCCTATGTGTTTTTATAATAAATCATTAAAAATTGGTGTACCATGGGGGAAAAGGATAACCTGTAAAACTCAAACAATAATTTTAAATAATAATAATAAATAAATAGGCCTACATCAAATAAATACTGTTTTAATTTTTTCTTAAGTTATTGGAAAATTTACAGAAAAAGTGACTACGTAATTCATATGCATTCATACAAATATATTTTGTATAATTTCTTTCTTCTGTTGAACACAAAGAAATCAGCTGTATTCACTTCCAAATTTACTACATGGAATCATTGTTTCATGTATTGGTACGTGTGAGTAAGAGGTGACACAAGAGCCTTTTTTGATTAAATTATTCTTTAAATATATAAAGACAGCAGTCCATTAAAGCAGAGCACGAAGGTTCCATTTGTAATGCCTTTACTTTTCATGTGTGAATTAAAGCCCAGCCAACCTGCAATAGAGTCAGCTACATGCACTGCACACCGCTGTCTTGAGTGTGAACAGCACTGATTTTAAAACAACCCTGGTGGATGTAAGCTTGTGTAAATGCATGCACAAATAAGACATAGTGCCGCCTTTGTCAAACTGCAATGAGTTTAACACATGCACTGTGCATGGAGTCAGAAGGTACAGTATGTTTTCGTTGGATGCCCTGCATTTATGCCTATACCCAGAAAAATGATTTTGAACTCTGAGTGCACAGATCCTCAAGCCCCTCAGTGCCATGGAAACAGCATATCTCCGATAGCAACAGTGACCGTGGTGACATTAGTGATGTAACCTGATGTTCTGTCATTTCTGCAGCGGGGAGTTTTAATTCTTTTTTTTCTCTCTGTGTTTATCGACATCCCTAATTGCAGCTCATTTGGAAGCAAGAACGTGTTGTTGTCTTTAAAGATGCATATTAAAATCTGATATCAAAGCAGGCTATATCTTCTCAATGCCTCAAATGATCTTTTGCCTGACAGAGGTGTGAACCTGGAGACCTGTATATTTAGCTGTCTCGCGCATACATTGCAAGACTTTTTTCGTCAAGCCGTAGGCAGCATTTGCACAGACTGCTTATGTCACCATTAGTGCTGAAAGGCACTATTAATAATATTTAGTTTGAGCATGTGCATGGATTTGTGCTATACGGTTCATCTGACATAAGATTGTTGTTACGCTGTTGATGTGTCATTGTACTCACTCTCCGACTATCATCCTGTCTTTCTTTGCTTCACACACTTACTCATGCACCCTGCTTTGCAATCAATAACTCATCTTTCAGCGTCGATTTTCCTCTTCCCCACAGGAAAACAAACGTCCTTCTACAGGACAAACAAAGGGGAGAGAGGGGGAAAGAGATGATGACACACCAGCAAGAGAGGACAGGATACGTTGCTTGATTATTGAAAATAACTGATAACCCAGCAGATATACTGAAACTGAAACATACTGTCATTTAAATGGAAGGAAAAATTTGGCCAGCAGATGCTGGGGGAACACTGGAAGGGTAGTTATGTGATGGATGATTAGCCCTCGTCTCCAAGGTTACCCTTTACAACTGTATCAGCGCAAGAGCGGATTGGAAGAGATGAGAAGGGGTTGTTTGGGGGGACGTCATATGGAAGGGATGGAGCTTAAGTCAGCACACAGATCAAAGGCCCATATTGACCTACGGTACAGCTGCATTCATTTCATTGAACTTGGGCTGTGAAACATAGACAGGCTTCACAATTTGAAAATGAGAATTTGATGCAAAATTCACTTGTTTGCATATAAATGTGTTATATATATTTGCTCAGGCCCCGCCCACAACCGCTGATGGACTGTCCAGTATTAGCATATCTCGCCCTCAAACAAAAATTGTACACTGTTAGCCATTCTCTCCGCATTTAAGCAGCTGTAGCAACAATAATGATTCGTAAGCAATGCAGGTGTTTTGTAGTTGGATGTAAAAGTGAACAGAAGGGTCTTCATTTCCTTTTTTGCCATCAGAGCAGCTGAGGAGGACACAGTGGATAAGCTTAGTTTTTGATTGTAATGTGCCACCTAATAGATCTACATTTGTTTATGTCTGCACAAATCAGTTTACTCTGGACTATTTTCTGAACGAGGGACAATTCAAGGCAGGTTTTGCTAAAAAGTTAAAACCCAAGCATGAATCAGTACTTTTAAAAAACTTGTCTTGATGCCCTGCATAACCCCCCACCCCCCACCCCCCAATTCCACTGCCCATGTCTCAATGTTTTGTGTGAACTCTGGCCCATATGACTTGTGCCCTGTAATCTTATGAAGTCATAAAATCACACAAAGCTATAGTAAGACTTCAAAAGACTTTCACGATAGCACATGAATCATTTCGTTACAGTATGTAGAAATAGAGCAGGGCAAATTGTTCTGTCTGACGTGGTCTGAAGTACAAATAAAATCATATTGGAATGAGTTGAGGGTGACATTTTTTTTTTGGCTCAACTGTTCCTTTAACCTTAAAACTACAGAGAACTGGTGGAACATCGATAAATAATAGATCTCAACAGATGTAGTATGTAGTTTTTAGTGTTGAGAGCTGTTCTGATTATTAAGTTCAAGGGGCAATACAAAACACAAAACCTTCAATAAAAAAGCAAAAACACAATGTGACAAAACTGAATTCACTGGAAAAGGGAAAATTAAAGATGACTGGCAAAGAGAGGCAGTATTCTCACAATACTAAAGATGGAACGATCATTTAAAGTTCAACTAACTTTACTACATGACTTTTGGCTTTGAATGGAATTGTGTTGATATGACCAGACCTTGACAGTTTCAGACACAGATTGATTTGATATTAAACAGTGATGCAGGATTCAGGGATACAATGTAATACAGTGTAGAAGCAGTGTAAACATTCTTCTTTATCAGACGCCCAAAAGAGGTGTTAAAACAGAGCCCAGCCGAGGCTGTGGTAACATGTATGTACAGTATGTAAGTGTGCCTTGAGCTGAGAATGAGGATTGTTAAGCCGCTTAAATAATTTATTCAGTGCAAGTGTGGATCGGCACCCTGGGTGAAGTGTGTGTGCCACAGCACTATTGTGAAGGGCACGCTTACACACTGGGTTGCCTTCAGCTGATCTCTGAACTCTATACCACGAACATAGGGAGGAAGTCAGAGCTTTGATTTTAAGATTCATACATCCAGTTTGTTTCAAATTGTAACTTGTATGGTGAAATAAAAAGTATTGATGAATAGATTGATATACACCATAGTACTATTTTTACTGGAAAAGAAAATACTGATTAAAGATTTTTAAGTTGACCATTTTTAGCGGTGTAAATATTCCTTCGTAAAGACACTTGCTCATAAACATGCACACATGTACAAACAATAAATTAAATCAAGAAATCTACAAATTGCTTGCATTTAGTTTTTCAACTACAGAATTGATAAATTGCTTATAGTTTGGGGGGGTTGAGTTTGAGTCGACCTCTTCCATCTATCCCTTCATAAAGACACACGTGCTCATAAACCCATGCATGCTTTTATTCATGAAATGAGAAAACGGAATGAAATGTCAGCCGAAACCTTTACACAGAAGCGCACACAGAGCTCTGCACGTCCCTTGTTTTTGTATCTAATATGCAAAACACAAATGGAAAATGGACATGAAGGAACACAATCACAATGTCACCCTCGCGCAGAATAACATGCACACCCTTAGGTTAGCCAATAATTGTAACCCTGAGTCAGTAGTATTCAGACGCTAAACCCCATCCAGTACAGGAGGCATGTAGACTGCAGGCAAAACATCAGCGCGGAGAGACACACGTA